>NC_056731.1:895726300-895943800 GCF_019279795.1 Protopterus annectens
GTTCTGGTACCCATCATAACTGTGAGCAGGGGCTTGGGAGATGAACCATTTAGAAGTAGGGGTCTGGGAGATGAATCATTTAAAGGCTGCCTGTGTCCATTAGAGACATAGGTGCCAAACAAGGGATGAATTTCCTGTTTGCCATCCAAATGTACAAGGTACACTTGATTTTGGTTAGAGAAAAACACTGCTTCACATGAATGGAGAGCCTGTTCCAGAGAAGGGGTAGTCTCTGGGATACATACCTGTCTCTCCAGCAGATCCTATTTAAATCAAAGGTAAGGTTTAAGTCTTTAGAACAAGTAATTCTTTTAACTATGTTAGTAAACCTTTGGGGAAGCTAAAATGGAAAAAACTATCCATTTTGAGTGTACTGCTTCACTGATGTCATAATTCTGTTTTGATTTTTTAGATATATTGTTGCATAATGCATCATTACGTGGTGCATATGCATACTATAGTAATATCCTCCCAGGAGTATCTGACTACACATCTCCCATTAAACATAGCTTCTGTCACTGCGTTCATTTCATAAAATTAATTACACTTTTTACATGCACTTATAACTGTAGTTATATCACTTATAGTTTCAAGCAAAGCAACTACCCTAACCTTTAAGAAAAATGGATGCTCATTATTTACAGTGATATCTTTTATCCTTCAGTATATAAATGGCAGGTATGAAGTGTAGTGAGACAATGTGGAAATGTAACGGCCATGCATCTACTACTGATGTATCCTAACAGCCAATGAGCATATATCCTTTCTGCTTTCCCAGGCTATTATGTTCTCCAAAATAAGTCCTTCAGCATTTCTGGCATCACTAGCATTCGTCCTAGTGAAGTTTAAATGGACCCTAACAGTTTGTCATTATAAAGACATTGACCACATCCATGTCTTTGGCCTGTATCTTTCTTGGAGATATCTGGTCACTTCATCTGTAGGCATTCTACTGAGCACAGAAGAAAATAGTTGCATTAGTGGATGTACAATACCATTACATATCCCCAGAAGCATGATCATCTATACTTTTTTTTTTTTTTTTAATTTCAGAAGTTTGTAAAAATCACAGGCAACAGTGAACAAAGTCAAGATGTACGATAAGCCAGGAGTCTATAAACCCTGACACGGCCTATTTTTTTTTTTTTTTTGGAAAATATTTATCATTATTTTGTTGTCTTAGTAAGAAGTGAGACAAGATAATCAAAAAAAAGTCAGGTTAGTTTGCAGAGTAAGCTGCCTGTCTTAATGAAGGCAACTGTGCTTTCATTTTAAGGCATTCCCTCACATAACATAGAGTATTATGATCAGGTCTCAAGTAATAACTAGGATGTTATGTGTTTGAAACGTGGATGAATTCACTGTGAGAGTGAAACTTAGGATGACCCACCATTGAGGTAAATATTGAAATCCATGTAGAAAACACACAACTTCCCAGGTTTTGATTGGAAAGAACTAATTATAATTCTTTGTAGTGCATGAAGTTTTACCTGCTCCCACGTACTTCAAAAATTAGAGGTGAAAAACATGGAGTAGTAGCAATAAGTGTTTTATAGCTTAGAAAGCCACAACACACAAATCTGTGTCACAAAGAAAGTAGTCATCCAAGAAGAGCACACAGAAGCCTGTAAACCCTTCATCCAGTCTTAAAAAGAAAGTCTGAATGAAGTGATTAAATTGGTTTAAGGGCTTCCTGATGCTCTTCTGCTGTGACCGCTGAGCACTTTTAAGTACAAGACTAGTGCTTAACAATGATATGGGGGTGCTTAGCAATTGTTAAGCACCTTTCTGGTGTCAGAAAGATGAACAATCCTGTCTTTTCACCAATTTTGGAGTGCAATTGCAATGATTTTTGCACTATAAGTTTTTATTGCTCATAGGTGAGCCTTGCATTGTCTAAAAACATAAAGGAGGCTATCCAAGAACAGTAATGTAGAAATGTTTTATTTTCTTATGTTATGCATAGAATAGGACTAGAGTAGTGTTATATACATAAGATAATGCAGAGTTAATTTGCTTCTGAAATTAACATTTACCCTGCCCTCTAAAGAAACTAACAACATATTTCACAGCTAAAGACAGAATAATTATTATCAAGTTATTCAATTTCCTACATACAAAGAAAGGCAAATTGACATCAGAAAGAAAGCACTATGAGGCAAAAAACTTGCAACCTGGAGAAGTACAACTTTTATTTTCTTAAGCTGTGCTGGACTTTGTAGAACGAGTTTTGCTTTCTAAACTTTTATCTCTAGTTTACTCAAGTTTTAAGTCTGACTTTGAAAGTAATTTGTTGAACACATCACTCTTGGAACTGTTTCCCTTTTAGACTTAAATTGTATTATAAACCATAAATTACATTATGTCGAAGAGTTTAGTATTCTAAAAATGATGGTTTAAACCCACCGCAAGTAAAGGTGTTCATCTGTGTGGCTTGAGTGTGCATGTGTTTAGCGGTGAAATGATCTTTGAGTTTCTTTTGTATTTTTCACTGATCTAAGGTCACCATGCTGATACTGAAGAATTAGTATATACATTGTATGTTAAGTAATATATCCTGGCAAATATACCACTTAGTCAGATGCCACAAAATAAAGTATTAAAAATCAAATCAGATACTTGTTATAGCCAGGCTTTCAGGCTTTCACTATACTGATCTGAAAACGTCTGGAGAACAATATCTAATTGACTGTAAAATATGTTACGTCATAGGAAATACTAAGCATTCAAATGCATTTTCAAATAAACAATGTCAGCAAGGCCATGGGAACAGGAAAACCTCTGATAGATTTTCAGACCCATGTTGGATGGCTACTGGCTGAATAACATTATCACTCTACAAATCCAAGTTAGAAGGCTTTGCCACTGTTTTAAAACCGTGTGAACAAAAAATACAGACTCCATGGAAACTGCCCTAAATTATGGCAGAAGTAAATATGATGCTCATAGCATGAGAGAAAGAGCACATTGTACTGTTTTACAAAAGTAAAAGCACACTGAAATCTGACACAGCATAACAATGGCACAAACGGTGTATTTATAGCTGATGCTACAAGCTGATGTCTAAATGACATTTGGGGTTAGGAGAAACTTTGACAGTAATGAAACATAAAAATAAACAGCTGACGATAGAGAAAATCCTGAAAAAAATATCTTGCAGTTGCACTAAGTTCAGACTTCCCTTCCTGCTATCATATGGTCTTATTAATTAACTCAGCTTCGTGGTACATCTCAAGTTCCCTTGTTAGCCAGTAGTGTAATGAACAGTAAGACATCTAACGTGCCCCCTAAATTTCTGTAGCTGTAGATTTTTATTCTTTGATGTGCCCCATAACATTTATATGCTCCCCTCCCCTCAGCTTACTTATCATAGAAACTTCAAAACAAGCTTCTAGTACAGGTACCATGCCTTCCAACATATTTGCACATGTAGGCATTCATACAGCATCCTAGTACATCTACAATGTTCACTCCAGCCCCTCCCCCAACATCTGTATAAGACGACCTCTAAACACAAGGGAATGAAAATTCACAGTTTCTGAAAAAATCATAGGTTCATAGGTTCATAGGTAGGTACTAGGCTATCTGCCTGAAGGTATTTATAAGCCTAGCCAGAATGTGTGGGCTTTCACCACCCCCTTAGATTACTTCCCTGTGCCTCCTGTGCAGAGCCATTGAAGTGATCCCCAAGGTAAACTTTCTGTTTCCCAACCACTCGTCAAGATTTCTCTTGAAGAGTGTTAGCGAGGAGCACTGCCTAATGGGAAGTCTCTGGGATAGGAATCTATCCCTCCAGCATGTCCTATTTATTGTTGTGGTGAGGTTTAGATCCCTAGAGCATGTGGCTCAAGGGGATATGGTTTTCTTTAGGTAGAGCATGTCCATCAATTCTGGGTTGGACATGGTCTTGTATGTCAGGCAGAGATCACCTCTGAGTAGGTGGTATGCAACCGAGTACAGCTGGAGTTTCTTCAGTCGAGCTGCATAGGGCATCTGTCTGAGGCCAGTGATCCTCTTGGTGAGGTACTTCTGTGGTCTTTTCAGCTGTTGCAGGTGTCTTGTAAGGTACATCCCAAATGGGGCGTTGTACTCTACGATGGGTCTGATGAGTGATGAGTAGAGGGACACAATGACCTCTTTTGATCTGGATGCGAACCCTTTTGTGATTAGGTGGGCCACATAGAAGGATTTTCTAACCACTTTGGCCATGACTTGGGCCATGACCCTGGAAGACAATGAATCAATATGTGTGAGCAAGTCATGTGACACACTTAACATTCTACAGTACAGATATCACTGAACTGCCATAAATAGCAAACTGTTGTCTGTCAGAGGATACACACTTTCAATACCACATATCAGTGCTCAACCCACAACTGCCTGACAGTGCCTGACACGCTCTATATATTAAAACATTTTCTGCACAGCAACAAACAGAAACCACTATGTAAGACTATGCAACAGTACATGGCACACTGCATGCAACACAATGCACCACCTAGCAACAGGAGGTATATACCAAGCTAATGCATAAAGAAACATATAATCCATTGCAATGATTGTAAAGTCCAGTTGCAGTATTACCAGTATATGACACTAGTTGTTGATGGAAAACCCCTGCCTAAAATATGTGCACATTCATGAATAGAGGTGGCATACTGCTGTACTAGACTATACATGTTGCTAGATACGCACTTATATCTTGTAACACACATATGACCGAGGGCATGTTACAAGCATACCCACACACATCAAACATACATACAGGACACAGAGGTATGGCAACCCAGATGAGCTTTACGTGTGTACCATACAGTACTGTGTGTCAGTACTTACAAACCCTTATGCCTGAGGTATGTAATCTGTGAGGACTACAGGGAACACACAAAACAGTGTTTCCAAGCAATGTGGACATACACCATACTGTGCTGTTTAGGCCTACAGCTTCAGGTAGTACTACAGTTCATACAGGATTTGGATTCACCAGCAGTACCAATCAATGAGCATACATATACTGCTTTATCCTCCAATGGCACACCCCAGTTAACACCAAGGGACTATGTCAGACCGTATGCTATACTACTTTTTCTGGCTAGCAATAGCATACACATATTTTGCTGGGATCAGAGCTAGGACACATAATACCATGACAGAAACAGTTTCCCACTAAGCTATCCCACATATACACAACTGTGATACATTCACCAACACATTCACCATCACACCCAGTCAACCTCACATAGCAATTATTGCAACAAGTACATGTGGGTGTGTATTGGTTCATAGGTAGGTAATAGGCTATTGGCCCTAGGGCCTATAGAAACCTAGCCAGACGGTACCCTGGCCTTTGACACCCAAGTAATTTAATTTCATGTGCCCCTGTCAAGCAGAGCCACAGAGGTGATCCCGGGGTGTATTTCCTATCTCCCATCCAATCATCAAGGCTATTCATGAGGAGTGCTACTGAGGAGCTTTGTTTGCTATTGATAGGTAGTTTGTTACAGAGTATGGGATGTCTCTGAGATAGGAATCTATCCCTCCAGCATGTTCTGTTTATTGAGGTGACAAGGTTTAGGCCCCTAGAGCGTGTAGCTCGTAGGGATTATGATCTGTTTACGTGGAGCATGTCCAACAGCTCTGGGTTTGACATAGCTTTGTATGTCAGGCAGAGGTCACCTCTGGGTTGGCGGTATGTGACACCGTCTAGATGTGGTTATGTGAGACGGTCTGCATAGGGCATCTGTTTGAGGACAGTAATACTCTTTGTGAGGTATGTCTGTGGCCTTTCCAGTTGCTGTAGATGTCTTGTGAGGTACATACCAGAAGGGGCATTGTAGTCTATAATGGGTTTTGTGAGTGATGAGTAGAGGGGAACACTGACCTCTTTTTCCCTGGATGACACAGCTTTTGTGATGAGGTGTGCCATGTAGACAGATTACATGACTAGTGTGGCACTGTGATTATCAATGGGGAGACTACTGTCCACCTGTGTCCCATGGTCTCTTATCACACTTTCGGTGTTAAGTCGACTATCACCTATGTGGTAGTTCATGGGTACAGAGTTTTTAGCAAAAGGGATGCCAATGCATTTCCGACATTGAGCTTGAGGCCATGGCTTTGTCACCAGGCATCAGTCACAGTAAATATGACTCTGTCTCTCTCTCTCTCTCTCTCTCTCTATATATATATATAGGTTCATAGGTTCATAGGTTCATACTAGGCTATCTGCCCTAGGGCATTTATAAGCCTAGCCAGAATGTGTTTGGCTTTCACCACCCATTTTAAATTTATTTTGCTATGCCCTTTTTCGAGGTTAGTATACTGTGCCTCCACCTAACAGTGACACAGAAGTGATACCCGGGGTAAACCTACGATCTCCCATCCACTCATCAAGATTCCTCTTGAAGAGAGTCAATGAGGGACTCTGCCTAACCTGGACTGGGATTTTATTCCAGAGTGAAGGGAGACGCTGGGTTATGAATCTGTCCCTCCAGCATGTCCTATTTATTTCAGTGCTGAGGTTCAAGTCTCTCGAGCGCGTAGCTCGATGGGATTTGGATTTTCTGAGGTGCAGCATGTCCATTAATTCCGGGTTGGACATGGATTTATACGTCAGGCACAGATCGCCTCTGAACAGGCGGTATGCCACTGAGTAGAGCTGGAGTTTCTTTAACCGGGCAGCATATGGCATCTGTTTGAGCCCTTTGATCCTCTTGGTGAGGTACTTTTGGGGTCTTTCCAGTTGCTGCAGGTGTCTGGTAAGGTACATCCCAAAAGGGGCATTGTACTCAATTATGGGCCTGATGAGGGATGAGTAAAGAGGCACGATGACCTCCCCTGATCTAGATGTGAATCCCTTCATGATTAGGTGGGCTATATAAAATGTTTTTCTAACCACTTTGGCCACGTGGTTGTCAAATGAGAGATTGCTATCAACTTGGGTCCCCAGGTCCCTAATTACTTCTTCTGTACTTAATGGATTTCCACCTATGTGGTAATTTGTGGGCACTTTGTTTTTGCCAAAAGGGATGACTATACACTTTTTGGCATTTAGCTTGAGGCCATGGCACTGGCACCAGTTGTCTGTTTCTATGAGGCCCTTTTGGAGGATGCTTGTGTCGGCTGGAGAGTCGATTATGGCACCCAGTTTGCAGTCATCTGCGAACTTGGTCAGCCACAGTCCTTCCGTGTTGGCCTGTACCTCCGAGAAATATATACCGAACAAGAGAGGTCCCAGGACTGAGCCTTGTGGGACACCACTTGTAACTGGTTTGGAGTCTTACATGGCTCCAGCAATTCTAACCATGTGGGTTCTGTCCTTGAGCCAGTTTGCAATCCATCTAGTGACATAGGGGTTTATATTTAAGCTGGTGAGCTTATCTATAATGCCCAAGTGGGGTATTGTATCGAAGGCTTTTGCGAGGTCCAGGTAGGCTGTGTGGGCCACCTTCCCCTCGTCAATGGCCTTGGTGACTGTTTCAAAGAAATCAACCAGGTTTAAGAGGCAGGATCTGCCCTTAACAAAGCCGAACTGGGTAGGATCCAGTGTTTGTAGGTCCCCAATATCTTTATTTATGAGGTCCATGATGATCCTTTCCAAAGCTTTGCAGACCAAGCTAGTCAGGCTTATGGGGCGATAGTTTCCAGGATTCGTTGAGGCACCACCTTTATGGAGAGGGACCACTGTTGCTGTACACCACTCTTTGGGCACATATCCTGTAGTAAGGCTGAGATTGAACAGTAGTTTTATGTTTGGGTTTAGCTCTTCTTTGAGTTCATGTAGGACGAGCCGGGACACCATCTGGTCCCATTGATGCTGTGTTTTTTGCTTTGGAGAGGACGGCTCTTACCTGAGCATCTGAGATGTCAGGGGGGCAGCACTCTGCTGGGATAGATATTTGCCCTTTTGGTGGGGAGGGGGGGGAGAAGTTTGCGCTGAACCTATCAGCTAGGATGTTGGCAATGTCTGTGGGTTCGGTGTATTTTTTGTCATTTTGGACTAAATCTGAGCATATCTGGGAATTACCACCCAGGTTCCTAACATAACTAAAGAAAGCCTTGATTATCCTTAGTGTCCTGTGCAATTTTTCTCTCGAAGCTGGCCTTAGACAATTTTATGTTTGCCCGTAGGTTTTTGCTAATACTGATCAGTGATGCCTTCCCTTTTTGGGATTTTGCTTTATCATTTAGTAGCTTCCTCCTTCTATTGTATAGTTTGTTTATGGCTGGGGTCCACCAGACAGGACGTCTGCCTTTGGAGGATTGGGTCTTGGTTTTATTTGGGATCGCATGATCCATGCATTCCTGAAGGTGTTCATAGAATGCGTTTATAAAGGATTCTGCGGTCTGGGCCGTATTTTCCACAGGCCCGGGGGCTATGAAGGATTCCACCTCAGTTTTGAGGAGTGTAAAATTTGCTTTAGAGAAGTTTTTCACTGTGGTTTTCTGGGCAGGGGGTGGGGTCGGGATGTGAATATCCAGTGAGATTAGTTTATGATCTGATCTTACCAGTGAGGGATACACTTCTGGTCTGGAGCATAGAGTTCCCATGTTGGTGATGATCAGGTCCAGTATGTTTTCCCCTCTTGTGGGAGTGGTAACAAGTTGTTCCATAGCATTTGAGTTTATAAATTCTAGGAACCTTTGGGCTAGGGTGTTGGAGCTAGAGTAATGCTCCTAGTCTATGTTTGGGTAGTTGAAGTCGCCCAATATAATGGTGTTTGGAGAGACCTTCATATTTTCCAGTGTTCTTAGGAAGGCCGAGTGGGGTTCCTGGGTTTGGGAGGGTGGTCTGTAGCAGGCTATAAACTGGAAGGCAGTTTTACCCACTGTTAGTTGCACATGGATAGTCTCTGATGCTTCGTGCTTTGCCACCAACATGGAGGTGTGGGTATCTTTGATGAATATTGATACTCCCCCTCCTTTTGTGGTTCGGTCCAAGTTTTGGGGGGCCGAAAAGCATGGTATGAGGTATAACCTGGTAGTGCTGGGGTGCTCTCGGGAGCCCTGAACCAGGTTTCTGTTACTGCACAGATATCGATGTTCTCCATGCTAAGGAGAGTTTCGAGTGCGTGCATCTTGAGGTTTAGACTTCTGGCGTTGAGCAGCATTACTCTTAGTTTCTTATCCCTTGTGATACCTATGGAGGTGGGTTTGTCTTTTGAGCCTTGCCTAAAAAAGGCACTATGGGGGTAGCAAGAGCCTTTGCCAATATCCGAAAGCCCAGGGTGACAGGTGCAAGCTGTCCCTAGCGAGCATTGTGGCTTGTCGAGCATATCATCCCAAGCTGACAGGCATTGGATCCCCTTTGAATGACACCAGTACTTAAGCCAATTGTTGAAATTGATCATCTTGTCTTCATATTGTGGCATCATTCTTGGTGAGGGTAAGATGCTACTCAAGGTCAGGGTCATACCGGCCTGGGCTACATGCTCAGAGAGCTCCTTTATGTCTCTTTTCATGTAGTCCAGGGAGGTACATCTCAGGTCATTCACACCAGCATGGACAATGACTGAGTCATATTTGTACTTGCCTTGGAGTGACCTGAGTGCTTGTGTTATGTGGCGGATCCTAGCACCCGACAGGCTGCTCACCGTGACCCTCTCCTTGTTCAGCCTGGTGAGCGGGACGTCAGTGTGCCTGACGATAGAGTCACCTATTACAAGTGTATCAGGTGTGTTGTTATATATATATATATATATATATATATATATATATATATATATATATATATATATATATACACACACTTACATATAAACATCCATTGGTGTACATATAGATATAATATAGGCACATATACAGTCCACCTTTCATGGTGGGAATATGAATTATGCAAAGTATATGAGGTATACAGTTATGTAATGATATTGCACAGTCTTGTGCGAAATGCATTGAAGGTGTCCTCAGCCCATGTGGCTTTAGCAGGCCTCACTGGCTGCAACACTGCAAACCTAACAAATCACACCCACAGTGTTTGACCACCACGTGTCATATACCAGCACTGTATGCTGTCTTGTTTGCCACACACTACTACCTACATACAAATATGCACATAACAACCTTCACCATCATATATATGACCTTCCTTCAGAATATATATATCTGACACAGATATATCTCTCCCTATGTGTGTGCCATACACACACAAGGTCCACACTGTTGTAAGTCCCTGGACCTCACAGCTGACCTATTGGGCCTTGCTGCAACATGAACAGGTGTCACGTGTGAGCACACAGTAATATTAGAGGGTCTATACATAGCTGCAAATGTTAGATTAGCATACTAGCCTGTTACAGCAGTTGCCAATGCTAAGCTACATGTTGATATGACTATCATGCATGTGTTACTCTGTCACATCCATGTTTATATAGCTGTATGCGCTACTCCCCCAAACAGCCATTGTCCACACTACTGTACAGAACGCAGATAACATGGATCAGATGTTTGAATTTAATGCTGAGCTACATATATCACAGTTATGTCCCACTGCGCACAGCTACACACTGATTTGTCCATGGCAGTAGTTATGCAGGGAATCTGTGCATAGATACGTACTGCTGCCACATATTGATGTTTCAAAGTATGTAGAATAGTCTTCAAATACATCTACTACATGCCAGTAAATACATATCTGTTACATACCTTTCCTTTGTATGTGTTCGTAGTTTTCAGTTCGGTGTGCCTTTGTCTTTTTTTTTTTTTCGGCTGGTGTGGGTGGGTGTGTGTGTCTCTCTCTCTCTCTCTCTCTGTCTCTGTCTCTGTCTCTCTCTCTCTCTCTCAGTATCTGCAGTGGGATGATTGCATGTGTGGGCAGCAAGTACAGCCTGCTTTTATAGGTAACTGCACATGTGCATGTGATGGCCTCTGCACCAATTGGTGGCCACCATTTGGTAATTGCATGCAGCCTGCTGTGTGGTAATTGCAGTATTCACTGTCATAGCAACCCAATGCTATAAATTGCTATGTCAGGTAGGCGTAGCCCTTTCAGCTTTCCAAAGTGGGGCCCATGCTTGTTTGCTGTGGACACCGTTGTGTAAGTCAGAAGGTTGGTATAGTTCTTATATCTGCAGCTAGGGGTATAGCCAGTGATTTAAATGTTGTACTCAGACTTGAATGTTGCCACTTCCAGTACACAGTTGTCAGTGTAGAATTGTACTCACCCCTACAAATGCTAACATAAGATACATGGGAGTATGTAGTTTCATTTCTACTTATACAATTAACTGCCATACAAAAGTAGTTATTGAGATGTATTTATTTGGCACATGAACTGTTTGTGAACTGCTATACTGTGAATATTAATGTACTCACTTCTGCACAGTTTTGCTTTTTTATTGTTGACATTAGCACAGGATGCTCAAGAAAACTGGACAATTCCAGTACTGAGTATGCCTGCCTACAACCTTGGTAGACCCTGAACACACAGGTATATTGTACATTTGGGTGGGGATGCAGACATACAGAGAGCATTATGTATTATTGTGTGATTGTTATCTTGCTGGACTTTAATGGTTGCTGTGTACCTGTTAGTTTAGCAAGGCAAGTAGTCTGTCTGCATAGCTCACAACTGTGGACCTATCCAGATGGTAGCCAGACGTTAGGCTGTTATTCTCTGTCTGTGGAACACACAGGTCTTTCCAGCACTGGTGCAATGCCATTGTTACAGTCGTTTGCTACCAGTACATAGCTACATCCTTTGGTATTTCAGTGTTGTACTCCTACATAAGGGTATGCTTGTGGAACTCCTTCCAAAGATATTTGCACAGTGTGTAACAGCAGAAAAGCTGATATGCCTGTGTGTTTCTGCCTCAGCCAGGCCTCTGAAACACTCAGGTACATATTTGAACAGAGTGAGGTAAAGGTAGGTAAAAGTGAGGTACACCTTATAAATATTAGGGACAGTAAGTGGAGACTTCAGGAGAACCAGTGCATATGAATTACTACACCTTTTCTGAAGTACAAGTGGTGTCTAACTCCTACATATTGTCATTATTCATTAGGTGTAATATCCCACCTTTCTGCCTAACGTCAGTACTTTTCAGGGGATTCGGAGGGACACAGGTAACATATGTTTCAAAATCAGGGACATCCCTGATATGTAGTCACAGTTGGGATGTATGTCCTCTGCCCTAGTCAGATATGCCAGTGTTTGTCCTGCTATGATACTGTGTGGGGGTTGTAAAGTGCTGCTGTAACATCAATTACTGCTAGAATGGCTGGTTCTCTTATGACAGTCATGTAATGCAATTCCACAACAACTGCTGGTAAAGTTCCACAGAACAGGTTTTGTGTTATGGCATTCCTATTGTTCCTTTACATTCACTCATTCTGATGCATGATATATCTATTTCAGCAACAACCTGCTGTATATCTACTGTGTCTTAGTGGTACTTCATGCAGTCTAGTGTATTCAAGGTCCGGGGTTCGAGTTTACAGTGGTGTTTTATTTTGCTGTTGAGCAGAACAAGGGCCCTCACATGCAGGGTGACTAAGGCACTTTTAAGCAGTTGTAAGCAGGTTTGCGCGAGTTTGCACAAAGCTTAGCAATGCTTAGCTAAGCGCACAGAAGCGCACACTCGTGCAAACCCGCTAACTACTGCTTAAAAGTGCTTACTCCCGCTAACCCTCGCACTCATTTCTTTGAAAGAAAAGAAAATGGGGAGATAGGACAGTGGTGAAAAAGGGACACAAAGAGGGAAAGACAGTAGGGAAAACAGCTCGGGATGTGCAGGACGGGTGTAGGGAAGGAACATAGCTGCCCATTTCTTTTACAGCAACGGCTGTGCATATGCAATAATTTTGGAGTGAAATATGAATCCTTCTACCCCTAGTAGAGGGGTGAGGACAACAAAGTATGTTGTACTTCCAATTGAATTACATTTTATATGTCCAGCAGACATGTGTGCAAAATGGACAGCTATGTATGGGGTGTAATTTTTTTTGGAGCAGATTGCCCTTTTTTTTTTCTTTTTCTAGGTGAGAGTGGAATGTGGGGTAGGGGATGTAGGTATATTTGGGGAGGTAGGTTTGGGAGGTAAACAGACAGGACAACCAAGCCGCATACAGGGGCGGAATATGACACATGTGGTGGGTGAACATCATTGACGGGGAAGGATGTTTGGAAATCGCAAGCCCATGAGCCCACAGATGGCAACAGTGGAACTGAGATCCCCACCCATGGGCAGTCACCACTGCACCTTCACAGCCCAAAGGGTGGCTGTGCTGGGGGCTGTGTAGGAGAGGCAGGCTCACCCATGAGTCACGCCACTCGTGCCTCAAGCTGGTGTACAGGATCAGCGACAGAATGCTCAATCTCCCTACGCACCACAGCCCGGACCGTTCGGAGGGTGATAGGTGGCCCTCCTCCACCCATGCTTGCACGGGGGGGATTAGCCCCATCCCCTGCAGCGCCTCCACCCAGAGGTGGCACAGGGCCAACGGATGAGGAAGTCCCAGGCTGGGCACCGGACCTGCTGGTGCCAGATGCCATCGCCAGCTGAGGTGGGACAGGTGGGTCCACTGGGACCGGCCTTCCCATACTTTCTGTGTTTAGGAGGATTTAATGAAAATATGGGTTAGTAACAGTCAACAGCATTCCCAATTAGTTATAACAGCATGCAGAAGTATTCCCATTAACCCAACACACCAGAGTTCCAACAGTTGAACAGCAAGCATGACATATGCATATATGGAACAACAGTGGACATTACAACAGCATGCAGGTTTAATTGATGGCAACAGACCACCAATATTGTGGTATTTGAACAGGGCACATGCATCAAAATAAATGCAAATATTTATAAACCAATAGGACTTATGTCCCAACAAATGTTTTGAGATTAGACATACCCATTGAGGTGTGGAATTACATTTTTTATGCACATACAGTAGGGTGGAAAATGATAGCTCCATTAACAACTTATATAGCCTTCTAGTTTACACTACATTCCTATTAACTGCAGTTATATGTCCCCTACATGTATTATTACATTACCCAATTGTCCTTAATTCGTGAAATGGGTTTTGCTAGATCTTTATATACATGGGCTATATCTGACATACAAACTGTCCGGGATGCAGATGTTACTGCTACATATTTTGTGAATTGCTCAGACACACTACTGCTGAGATGGTACACTGACAGCTTTATTTTCCTATACTTATCTAGATATGTTTAGGTGAAATTATCAGTTATATGTTAACAGCTCCCTACATTTCTGCCAGCACAATGACATTTTTGGGGAACACAATACCAAGCTACTCATGTGCCAGATTAACCTGTACATGCTGGGCATGAACCAACAGTTGAGGACTGTGAATATGCTTAAAAGCTACTGGCACTCCCTTCATCCACTTTATATGGGCCTACCCAACTGTGTGTTAACAGTGCTTAATACAACAGTACTGTTTCTATAATGCAAGAGTACAACAACATATCAAAGAAAATGACACAGACACACTCCAGGAATTATACCTTTATTAAAGAATTAAAACACTTTTCTAGAGGCTCTCTCATTTATTTTATATAACAGTACATGCAGAATAATTATTAGGGAATTATTATACCTTTCTTTATTGTGTTAAAACACTTTTTTCAGGCTCTCTCATTTATTTTACATAACAGTACAAGCAGAATAATTACTAACCTGCCTGGTGGTGCAGCTTTAGCAGCCTATCTGCATAGGCTTGCTGATTCGCAGCACGGACACCTGCAGCTGTGAAGTAAATGAAGTGATATTGAGACACACCTATCCATAGTATACACTAGAATAGCAATTCTTACATACTTAATTCCATGGCTACTTACTCAGTAGTGGGGCATTTTCCATCTCACGGGCCTCCTGGATCCACTGGTCCAGTTGATCCGCCTTGCGTCTCTTCAGGTCTGCGTGGTGGTGTCTGACCTGCTCACCAGTCCAAGGGAAACCTGTGGCACTGGTGAGTTCATGAGCTAGATGGTCCCAGGCTTCCACTTTGTATTGGGTGCCCTGGTACTGGGCCCACAGGAGTCTGTCCTCATGATTATGGACAAGGAGCCAAACCATTACTTTTGACTCCTCAGTGCCCCAACGTTGCGCTCAAAAACGAGAGCCCTCTCCAGCACCAGCCATTGCTGCCTGCAGATGGGAGCTACAACCAGTTATAGCAAGTATTCCCGCCTATGGAGCTTAAATATGCATCATTTCCCGTACTTATTTGTGATTGGCCAGTTTTGAAAAAACTCAGCTGAAGGCACACCTGCTTAGCAATGGGTAAACTTCCATTGATATGTATGTGTGTGTTGAAAGTGCATGCTTATGAAAAGCTGTCATGGCTTAGTGGTTTAGTACTGTGATTATGGTGCACAGTATCCCCGGTTCGAGGCCTGTCATTGCTTTTTATTTTACTACTGGCCAGACCAGTTAGGAGATGTGGCTGTGTTTACTGACTTTGCTCAGCTTTGCCCGACGTTGCTCTACATTGCCTGATGTTGCTCTATGCTGCTCTACATTGTCCACTGTTGCCTGCCATTGCGCTGGTTAGCGCGGTGCACAGCTACGTGCAAACATCTTCTGTTTGCGCTCATTTGTGCGATGCACAGCTCCGCGCAAAGCTATTGCGCTAGTTAAAGCAGTGCTTAGCTACGAGCAATTATATTTAAATATGCTTAATACTGGTAAACTTTGCTTAGCAGTGCTACACACTGCTTAAGATACATTACTTATGCATCCATCAGTATGCATAACCACTTCACTTTCTGATATATATATATATATATATATATATATATAAATTTATTCACTACTACATAGGCCATTTCAATGCTTTTTACTGAAATTTAAATGATAAATGTCAGGGATTATTTTTATATACAGATTTCCAACAGAAAATAGAAAGGGGAGGGGTGGGACTCAAACCGGGAATGCCTCCTCTTTGTGCAAAGGCTCTACCACTATGCTATCACTATTTTGCTTTATTTGCATATAAGTTTCTTATTATCCTCTTCGATGTCTAAACTGCTAACTGTAGCTAAGCAATGGGCAAACCCGTGGAAACACGCACAAATACGGGCAGCTATATCGGGAATAGTAAAAAAAGTTAAAGTTTTACATTTTATAATTGTACAGGGGTTTAGAATGTGGGGGAGTGTAGTGTTGCGTATGTACACATTTGAGCAGACTCGCTCATGTAGGTTGACATTTCATGATTGAGAGACTTGCAGGGGCATGGATTTTTGGACTGCTCAGCAGTCTGACATGCCCCCTGCACTCGTGCATGCTCCATGTTAGCCTTAGAGTTGAGGCAGCACGCCTTCATTAATATGCATGGTGCGCTGCCGTCTTACTCTTTGACTGGCATTTCTGTGTAAGACTACTTTAGTCTTACACCGAGGATTCGTGAATCCTGGGGAAGGTCTTTCCCCCACTATTTGAACTATTTGATCATCTGTACATAGTATATTCCAATTTCGTTGTAAAATATTTCTGATCATAGCATGATCTCTGGTATAGGGGAAAATAAAAGGTGTCTTATTCATTGTCCTGTTCACCATATGGCTGACTGTATTGGGCTTAGAAAAATACGGCCTAGCCCTAGTTTTCCTCATCTTATGTACTTCACAAGATATATTATTGACTTCACTTCTATCATAGCCTCTGTTAACAAAATCAGATGTAATATGTTTGATGTCCTCATGCAGATGACTATCTCTGTCAGTTAACTTCGAACAATGCATAATTTGGCCCTTGACAATGTTATTAAAAACATGTGTTTATATATATATATATATATATATATATATATATATATATATATATATATATATATATATATGTATATACATATATATATATATATATATATATATATATATATATATATATTTACATATATATATATAACTATGTCCGTATATACTTACATAGATATATATATATATATATATATACTTACATATATATAACTTGCTGTATATATTTAGACATATAGATGTAGACATATATATCTATAGATGTATGCATTTGTATGTATATATGTTTATACACACACACACACACACACACACACACACACACACACACATATATATATATATATATATATATATATAGATATATCTACATATATAGATATGTTGTATTTGTTTAGATATTAATATATATATACACACACACATACATCTACATGTTGGAATACATTCTCTGTACTGTTGAATGACTGGGCTGGATGATATGCTTGTGAAATCATCAGAGTTAGGTGTATCTGATATGGCTTAGTGGTAAATCACTTTGGCTATGGTGTGCAGGGTTCTGGGTTCGAGCCTTGTAGATGCTGTTTATTTTGTTGCTGGGCAGAACAAGGGCCATTGGATACAGAGTAATTAAGGCACTTTTGAGCAGTTGTAAGCAGGTTTGCGCAAGTTTGCATGGAGGTAAGCACTGCTACCTTCCGGTTACAGTTTCTTAGACTCAGTTAACTTCTAAATTGCTTAACCAGTGTAGGCATTGCTTACCCCCACACAAACAGGCTTAAACCTGCTTACTGCTGCTTAAAAGTGCTTACTCCCACTTACCCCCACGCTAATTTCTTTAAAAGAAACGAAAAAAGGGTTGATAGGAAAGTGGTGAAAAGGGGGCACAAAGAGGGAAAGACAGTTGGGAAAATAGCTAGGGGTGTGCAGGAAGGGTGTAGGGAAGGTCCATAGCTGCCCATTTCTTCTACAGGAACAGCTGTGCATATACGCTGAATTTGGAGGTAGATTTGGACACTCAAACCCCTGGGAGGGGATGAGGATAACAATAATAAGTTGTGATGCCAATTAGACCAGATTACAAGTGTCCAGTGGACACGTGTGCGAATTGAACAGCTATGTATGAGGCGAGGTTTTTTTGGGAACAGACTGCCCTTTTTTTTTTTTTCAGGTGAGAGTGGAATGTTGGGGAGGGATAGTAGGTATATTTGGGGAGGTAGTTTGGGTAGGTTAACAGACAAGACAAACAAGACGCATACAGGGGAGGTATGTGACACATGTGTGGGGTAAACACTTTAATGGGGAGGAGTGTTGGGAAATCGGAAGCCCATGAGCCCCCTAGTGGACACAGTGTGACTGAGGTCCCGACCCATGGGCAGTCACCACTGCACCTTCACAGCCCCAAAGGTGGCTGTGCTAGGGGCTGAGTTGCAGAGCCAGGCTGACCCTCTAATCACAACACACGGCCCTCGAGCTGGCGTAGCAGATCACCAAATTGCTGGTTGAGCTCGCTACGCACCATGACCCGGACCTGGCAATGGGTGACAGGTTCCTGTCCACGCCCACTCCCTGGGGGAAGGTGGTGCAGGACCAATAGACAGGGAGGTCCTGAGTTGGGCCGCAGACATGCTTGTGGCCGGTGCCACGGCCAACTGAGGTGGGACAGGTGGGTCTGCTGGGACCAGCCTTCCCAAACATGCTATAGTGTTTAGATTTTATCATCATATGTGGGTTAGTAATAGTCAACACATTCCAGGGTTAGGTATAACAGCATGCATAGATATTTCCATTAACCCAGACACCAGATATGGAACAGTTGCATAGCAAACAGAACACATGCATATATGGGACCATAGTGGTTATAAGGACAGTATGCAGGTACATTGATGGCACCATGGCACTAATGTTGGAATAATTCAATATAGCACATGCATGGGAACAATTAAAATATTTATCAAACAACAGGACACTATCAGAACATTGGAGTCATTACATACCGGTTGGGGTGGGTATGTTGTTTATTGTTGAAGATATGGGGGGAGGAATGAATGATGTCAATTAACAACTAGTATATTCCTGTAGTCCACATTACTTTCCTAGTCAGTGTTGTTATTTATACCTTACAAGTCTTACTACACTACCCTATAGTCTTAGTTTGGACAGTGATATGGCTGTCGTCATTGTAATACCTGAACTGATTTTTACCTGCAGTATGCACCTCTTACCTGGTATACCTGTGGAGGTAATGTTTGTTAACACTAACTAACTGTTTCTACACATACTCCCAGATTCTGTGTTGATGTTGTGCACATAGCTATCCAACTCTTTCTGCACAGACTCTGGACATGTGTTGACCACATGCAGGTGTAACGGACATATCTAGACTATTGCCCTCTTCAACCTTTAGTGACTTGACACACACATATACATTCTTTCCTACACAGTTATATTATGTAGCACAGTGTGGGTGACATTGATCATAGATACTTTATTATTCAGAAAAACTGCAACACTCACAATTCCCTACAATACCAGAGTACACAGTACCAGTACAGGGTATAATGATTTTTATTTCTCAGCACAATGTTCGTATCTGACGTATCTGTGGGAGCAATGTTTGTTAGCACTACCTGAATGTCGCCACTCAAAGTTCCAGATTACACATTAGTTTTATGCACATACATCTCACTCTGTTACTGTACATGCTCTGGTCACAGCTTGACAACATGGGGGTGTAGATAGGACACACTTGGCTTATTACTCTCCTAAAAGTTTTGGGAGTTGCTACAGTGACAGGTTTGTTCTCACAGATGTTTGACAATCACTTGTATTCCCTGTTTGCTGGCTAAACATCTGCGATCATCCCACAGACCTACCAAGAGGACAGGCAGCAGATATGGGCACATATACTGGACATTCTGGTCTTATCTGTACAGTTGTGGGGTATGATTCTGTATGCAGCCTACTTCTACTCCCAGGATTCAGACCATGGCTGTGTCTGCTACAACTTAAACACTGTCCATCAGAGTTGTGTGTGCTATATAGATATTGTTGTATATCTCCTATCTGCTTTCTGTGTTATAATTCTCCTGTGCTTTTGCATTCTGACCTTGTATTACAACACTCTTATAAAGATTTCCTAGATCTCTGAAGATGCCTATGGTTTATAACCTTGGCGAAAGGGCTTAGTTGTTCGTGGATTACGTGTTTTGTCAAGTGAATATTTGTGGATTGAGAGCATTAAACCGTTATTGGCTTCAAGTTTCGGTGGAATTTTTTGTTTATTTCCTAGATAGTTATATTTTGTAGGCCAGTGTGGGCAACAGTGATGAGTAATACCTCTTTATTCAGAGCAACTGCATCAGTCACAACGCCATACAATACCAATGTGAATAGTACCAGTACAGGGTATCATTCTTGTATTTCTGGGCACAGTGTTGGTATGTGACAGACCTGTCTGAGAAATGTTTGTTAGCACTACCTGAATGTTGCCACATACAGTACCAGATTCCACATTAGTATTATGCACATACATCTCACTCTGTTACTGTACACACCCTGGCCACAGCTTGACAAGATGGGGGTGTAAATGGGACATACGTGGCTTTTTAGTCTCATAAGGTTTTGGGGTGTTGCTAGTGTACCAGCTTTGTTCTCATAGATATGTGTCAATCAGCTGTATTTCCTGTTTGCTGCCTATACGTCTGGGATCATCCCACTGATTTCCCAGGGGGACAGGTTGACAGGCAACATATATGGGTCACTCTACTAGACATTCTGGACATATATGTACAGTTGTGGGGTATGCTTCTGTATGCAGACTACTACCACTGGCAGGATTCGAACCATGGCTGTGTGTGCTAAAAAAGCAACAGTTCACATATCAGTTGCTTGTGCTATTTGGGTTTTGTTTTCTGCCTTTTTCTCTGTTTTCTGTCTATGTGTCTCTCAGTTGTACTAAATGGCTTCTGGGGATTACACCAGTCATATACAGGTATTCCTACACATTCTATTTATGGTGCATGGTTTGGGTAACAGTGCTTATTACAACAGTACTATTACGTGAATGCAAATCTACATTACCATATCATACCAGAGTATACACATGCAGTCCAGCAGTTAGACCTTTCTTGTCAGGCTATTACGCTTTTATTTCCATACATACTATATGAGTCTTTTACTGCCATATTCTCTGGTGTATGCAGTACTTGCCTTAAACAATACAGGTTTTATACAGGCAACTAATTGACTAATACATTTAGATTTATTTCCTGTGACAGTACATGCAAGAGTGTTACTGACCTGCCTCGCATCGCAACCTCTCCAGGTGACTGCCATGGGCCTCCTGGTTCGCGGCCCACTTGATTGCAGCTGTGGAGGACATAAGAGGAATATTTAGCCATACCTATCCATGATATACATGAGCTGGCAATTATTACACACATAGTGGGGTGCTACTTACACACAGCTGGGACATCCCCTGCCATTCTAGCCTCTTGGATCCACTGCTCCAAGAGGTCCCCCTTAGGCCACTACAGGTTGGCATAGTGATGCCTGACATGCTCACCAGTTCGGGGTATGCCAGTGGCACTGGTGAGGTCACGAGTGAGATGATCACAGGCATCCACCTTATATAGGGAGCCCTGGTACTGGCCCTGCAGCAGTCTCTGTTCATGGTCTTTGACAAGGAGTCCTGCCATGACTTTGGACTCCTGGATGCACTAGCGCTGCACCGAAAAGCACACACCCTCTCACCTTCCTGACATAGTGCCTGCAAGGGAAGCTACAACCAGTTGTGAGATGTATTCCCACGTCTAGGGTTTAAGTAGGGCCGATTTCCCACACTTTTTCATGATTGGTTAGTTTTGAAAAGGCTAAGCTATGGGCAAACCTGCTTACCTAAGGTTGGCATTGTTTAAAGGGATATAACACTGGGCACATTGAGTTAGCTGACCTACACATTGCTTACACCTCCTAAGCTGGCCTGTGCAATGCTTAGCATTGCTTACATTTGACCTTGCATTATATTTCCTTTTTGGCATTGATTTATTATTCATTACATCTTATATGTATGCCTGGTATCCATGAATCATGTGTACGTACACTGTATGGGGTCCTTGTGTTTTATTGGGGACTTCAACACTCTATTACAATTACACCTGACTTCTGGGTTTACTGCTGTACTCCAGTTCACATATTTATGTTATATAGTGGGTTATGGAACATATGTCTGTATACTGATTCCTTTCACAGGTTCAGTTTGATTTTAGTATAGTGAAGACTTGTTTGCTGATAGCTCATTTGGTTGTACTGCTGTGATGGCTTGGTGGTAAGCTACTGTGACTATAGTGTATAGGGTCCTGGGTTCAAGACCTGCAAGGCTGTTTATTTTGTTGCTGGGCAGAACATGGGCTTTTGGATACAGAGTGATTAAGGTACTTTTGAGCAGTTGTAAGTGGGTTTGCGCGAGGGTTAGCAATGCTAACCTTCAGTTACATATGCTTACAGAGAGTTAGCTTCAAAATTGCTTAACCTGTGTGCGCATTGCTTACCCCTGTGCAAACTGGCTTAAACCCGCTTACTACTGCTTAAATGTGCTTACTACTGCTTATCGGTGCTTAAACCTGCTTACTAGTGCTTTATTCATTATGACATTTACATCTCATATGTGCATTTACTGCAGTACTCCAGTTAATAAATATATGTTATTTAGTGGATTATGCAACAAACATATTGGTCATAGCATGCTTTGCCATGGAAAATGGAATGTGTTTCAGTGGGACTTGTACCAGGAATGCCTGCTCGGAAGGCAAATGCTCTGCTCACTACACTATTGCTATGCTGCTTCATTTGCATATATCTTTCTTGTTATCCTCTTCAGCCATTTAAGCTACATTAACCATAGCTAAGCATTGGGCACACCCGCACACCTTACGGTTAGCTTTAATCGGATTTTAAAAATAAAAAGGGGTTTGTTCATTTTATTTCTATACAATTGCTGTTGTACATGGGGGACTGTTGGTGAGGATATGCGGACACCTATGAGCAGTCTCGCTCATTTCTTAGCCCTTTCTACTGTTCTTCATTGTGGGGGGGTGCATATTCTGAGACCTCTGCTCTCAGACATGTCCCATGCACTCTTACATGCTCCATGTAAGATTAAGAGCTCAGGCAGCGTGCCTCATTAATATGCATGGCGCGCTGCCGTCCTGCTCCTAAATGGCCACCTCCATGCAGGACTAAGCTAGTCCTGCATGGAGGAATAGTAAATCCGGGGGATTGTTTAATATTTACCTCATTAACAATGTATAATTATAAATATCATTAGAGTTACTATGCTGTAAACTGAAATAAATTATCTATGATTCAGCAATATTAATCCTTTGAGATGAGTATGCACATATTTTGCTCTAACAAATAACTAGGCAGAGTGTCCACCAAAATACTGGGGTCTGAGTTATTAGAAGGGAAACTATAGGCTTTTTTTGTTCTGTTTTTTTGTGATTTATTGTGTAATAAAATGTTACATCTGTTAGTATTATTTCCATATTATCATGCTATACCTTTGCCATGGAAGTGATTAGCCTGCCTTACCTACATTTATAGTGCATGAAAATACTACCAGGTTTGATGAAATGCAAACATAAAAATACTCATGAAACAACTGTCACAATTTGCTTATAAAAGACCTGACCAGAAATAAACATAAATGGTAAGCATTTTTATATAAGTTTACACTATGCTGTAGCAAATGGCATATGCATGGTAAAGGTTAACAACACCTGAAAATCTTTTATGATGATGTCCGGTAGCTCAGGCTGCACTGTCAATGCTACATAAAGTAATTTACTAGTTATGAAACTAGCCCTGGCTACAATTTGCCTAGTATAGCAGATTAAGAGTTGGAGTACATTTATGTGAAAGAATGAGCAGTATTATTGGGTGTGAACTATAAAGGCATGTCTCATCTGCTGTAGTTTGCTATTAGATCTGGTATACTTGGCTTTTTTCACTATCAAATAAAAGTATAGCTAGATATGGTGATCTCTGTAGTGCCTGCACATTTTCTGGCTGTATGCATGCAGCTGGATGCATCGGAGCAGTTTTGATGACTGTATGCTTTACTAGTAACCAGCACAGGCTGTTAGATTGTTAGAAGGCACTACTCAAATCAGGCTAATATTGTCTGCTATAGAACTTTGTAAGTGTTTGCCCAGTTCTGGAAGGATACCTAAAGTTAAAATTTTAATTGAGTTTGCGGAATTATTTAGTGGCAATTAGTATAGTTAATGTGTGGTGGTGCTGCGGTAGTGTTGTCGCCTCACAGTATGACGTTGTCCTGTTCAATTCTTAGCTAGAGCGTCTTCTGTGTGGAGACATGCGTGAATGGGCGTACCTTCGTTGAAGGTTGTGCGTCAGAGCTGGCAACTTGGCACGTAAAAATCTACTGCCAATCATTAGCGAACGGTGGTGACCCCTAACCAGGAAAAGCCAAAAGACACAACAGTTTAGTTAATGTGAAATGTATTTAATAGCCCAAATATTTTAAATCAGGTATAAAGGCATACACTTAGTATCTGTCCTATCAAATAATTACGTTTGCTAGTGCAACAAAATAAAGTAACTACAATTCACTGAATCTGAGAATACCTTTAGAATATTGTGACTGCAGCTTAGAATATTGTGATTGCAGCTCAAGAATTCAGGCTTTAGTCAATATTTCCAGCACAGCTACCTTAGCTTTGTCCTTGCTACAGTAGCTGCAAATGTGCCAAGTAAGCCTGACTTCATTTATTAAAGGCATATAGGTCAGGCTGCAGATTTTAAATAATGGGAATTTCTCTGATGCGTACTAAAGGAATCGCTTATGGAGAGGAACAGGTGGCCAGTTATTATTCCATAAAATGAAAGCAGCATCTGTTACTGCTAAATGAACAATGCCATCATTTTAGAGCAGAGTTATATATATGATAGTATTTTAAGCCTGCGTTCTGTAAACTATAAAACATGTGGCTTTCAACTCTGTACCTTTGCCAAAAAACACAGCGTTTGGCTGGTGTGCATAAAACAAAGATTGTTAGCATAGTTCTTGAATTACACAGATAAAAGCAATGTAAATTTAATGTGTTTCTCTGAACTTTAAATACTGTTAATATCCTAGCAAAATAGTCTGCATATATTAATCTGGTATAAGATTTTAATACCGCACTCATGCTCTGAGTCAATCAACAAACTAAGGATTATGAAGTAGTTATTATTTCATTCAAATGGAATGAAATTTCATTGAGTAAATACTGTTTCAGATATGCAATCCTATCAGCAACACTGGCTCATATACAGTAAAGTAAAGCAACATTTTCAGTGGGGAGGTTATATGGCTTGTCTCCTGTAAAAGACCAGCATTAAGCAAGAACAGAGAGACTCACAGATAGAGTGAACAAGGTCCAGTAGTATACATTTTTGAGCATCTGCTCTGTGATAAGAGTTAGAATGGAAAAATAAAGAAGCTGCGGATCATATGGCAATAGTCAGACTAGCAGGGGAAGGCTGAGTGAAAAGAAGTTTGAAATAGTGACAGTTTGTCTAAAAGTTGTTAAAATGCATTTGAGTATAAAAGATGAAATGCAACAACAGCTCTTCAGAAATAGGGTGTCAGTACTTATGACTTCAAGGTTTACCTAACTCTTATAGAACCATAAGTAAAATACTGCCACATGTATTTTTTATTGCCCGTAGGATTACTTAGTGATTTCTTAATATAGACAAAAGCGTGTGTTGCTTAAATGGAAATAGAATATCCTTCCGCAGCTTGAGTAAATGCTACATCAAAATAACCCTTTTTCTCATAAACTGGAAGGGCATGCATATTAAATATCTAGGTATCAATATTGAATCTAATTATAAAAAATCACTCACGTCTAATTACCAACAACTTATAAATTCAATTACTAGTCTAATAGACAGCTGGAAAATACTCTTCTTCACATTTGATCAAAATGATACCTTTACCTAAAATCTTATTCATTGGCCAAGCTCTAATAATCCCCCCATCTGTCAAAATTAAACAGGTAATTGATAACTTATTACTTAACTTCCTTTGGTATCCCAAAAAAAAAACAATAATTTCTCTTCTCTGGCACACCACAAGCTGGGATGAAGGAGGTATCAGATTTCCAAATATTGATTTTTATTTAAACTCCACATTTATTAACATAATTGCTTTGGAATAATACTTCTTATACATTATATTGGAAATCGGTACATTAAACCTTACTTCTTAATAGTAATAGGACATTGCTTGAACCATATACTCAAATACATACAAACATCTTTATATGGATTTAAAAATATGCACTCAAAGTGAAAGGTCAAAAATTGTTCTCACACCTCTTATAAACCAAATATCATTGCTGTTTAAAACGCTTATGTTTTCTAATCAATTAAGAATTTATTAATAAGTATGCTTCCTATTGCTTACACAAATGAATGTTTGATATCTTTTGATACTCAGAAAATGATTCAATTTAAGAAGGGTGGCCTATTATATTAGTATCAATTTCTCTCAGCTAATAAAATAAGTTCTGCAGACTATTTTATCAGCAGAAATAGTTTCCAAAATTGCAATTGGCTGGACATCCAAACTTGTAAGGATTTTATACATACTAAGCTCCTACCCTCATTAGAGACATACAATAAGAGTAACTTAAAAATCTTGGATTTTATCTCAACAATTATTAATAGCTCACCCAAGAATACTTCATACATATATGCTATTTATAAAATACTCATAAATGATTTTAGCAAAATAGCTGTTTCTTTTTGGAATTATTCAAGTGAAGTTAATAGACAAGTATTCTCAGAAAAAAGATAAAAACCTTTGTTTACAGTCAGTGAAGGAATCCACATCTTCCCTGTTCTGGCATGTATGCACACAGAATTTTTTACATACATGTTTTTTCATTCCACATAGAATAGCAATAATGTACAAGAAAGATGAGATGAAATGCTGGAGATGTGGACACCCCGATGCTGACTGGATACATATGGTTATTAATTGCAAAATAATTTCCCCATTTTGGTTAGACTTTAAATATCTTTGTAAAGCTCAATGGAATGATAACTGTACAATTTCTGACTCCCTTATCCTTTTCAATGCTCCTGTTCTGAAGTCATTCTTAAAAAAACATTTTTACTATGGTCTATCCTCTCTATAGCAAGGAAAATTGTTACTAAAAATTGAAAATTCCAATCTACTCCTGTCTTTAAAGTTGAGTTTATTCATCTTGTGAAATAACTTTGTAAGAATGAGATTGCTACTATAAAAGCAAGGTCTAACAACACAACCCATCATTTAATTGCTTGGACAAAATTGTCTAATCTGAAATATAGGATTCATAGGTTCATAAGATGATACTAAGCTATTAGCTTGGAGGCCCTTATAAGCCTAGGCAAGAATTTCACCCATATGCCCACAAACTCAGCATCTGTTTTTCCCTGTCCATCAGGGATACAGGTATTAACTGATTTATGTATATTGCTTTCTTAGTTGTTATGGACATTGTATATAGTTTATTTGTTTTTTCTTGTTACTATACTGTTAAGTTATTGTGTTATAAAATGAATAAAAACATTTTGAAAAAAATAATCCCTTTTCTAATTGCACATGTTTGTGAGGGACATTTTAAGGTACTGTGGAGAATCAGCTAAACAGTAGGTAATGTCATTAGAATATTCCTGGTTGCTAGGTAATTATTTAAATGGCTGATTGACAGGAAAAATAACTTTTTCAAACAGTTGATTGCTATTTTTTTTAAATAAAACTGTTGAAATTGCAGTTTGTCAAGTGTTGAGTAGTTTTGTGAAGTACATTCAATTACAGTGGTATGCAGTCAGTGGAAGAGAACTCACCAAACACTGTAAGGTTGCCTTTTGCCTTGCTGTTGTGTGCCAGATTAGATCAGGGACAGTATTCTTTAGTTAGATCAGGAATGCTTAGTTATTAAGATAGAGTTTTTCTAGAATAATGGACTCCTATCCCGCAGTTTAATTTTATATTTCTGGTGATTGAATTCTGGTGTTTATTGAAAGTTATCTATTTATGTTCTTGTAATAGTTTTACTTATCATTAAAGGTTTTTCATTACTTTACATTGTGTCTGGATATCAGTATTTTCCTTTGGAGATTAGAGATTGCTTATGTATGTTTGATACTCCCCAGGTCTCATCAAAGGCCTGGATCTTCTGGTCATAGCTATTATTTAGTCTGATATTTAATTTCACCTGGATACCCCTTTACAGGGGACAAATAGCAGTAAAATGTCCATCAAGGGAAGGAGAGAAACAAAAGGTGAGGGAGCCAGCAAGTGGGGATGACAAACTGCCAGTGGTAGGTTGCTTAGAAACAAATGAGGTGCCAAATTATCACCAAAATATATATCCTATATCCTATCTTAGTAGATGGTAAACATGTAACTGCTAAGAGAGACACAGATTCTGATATAACCATTGTGAGGCCTGGAGTGGTTAGAAAAAAGTAGTACTTGCTTGGGCAGTCCACTCCAGTCAGGTCATTGTGAGGGACCCCGTTCCAAATACCTTTGGCTAGGGGTCATCTTGACTGTTAGGATGGAAGAGGAACCAAGCAAGTAGGTGTGTTCATGGATATTCCTGCAGATGTGCTGATAGGAAATGACTTTAATGATGCAGTACCTTAGGTACATGCAGTGACATGCAGCCAGGCTTGGAGAAAGCATGTAGGACCGGTAGTCTGGGAGAGACCCAGAAAGATCTCATATATGAAGCTGGGACTGACATGGTGCCTGTTTCAGAGAAGGTGCTTTCTGGTAGCACTAAGTCTGAATGTGCGCCACAGCAGCTGGTGGGTACTGATGTTTCCTTGGACACAGTGACTGTGAGGACAGAGGTGAGTGGTGTTACCCAGAGTGATAGTGAGGCACAGCTGTCGGAAGTTACTAAGCTTCCTATGGAAGGGGAGCTTGTCTGTGAGAATATTCCTGCAGATGTTCTGATAGGGAATGACTGTGATAATGCAGTGCCTTATGTGCATGCAGTGACACATATTCAGGCTTGTATACAGCCATGTAGGTCCAGTAGTCTGGGAGAGAACCAGACAATCTCTTACCTGAGGTTGGGGCCAGTGTGGTGGCTGTTTCAGAGAAGGAGCTATCCTGTAGCACTGTGTCTAAAAGTGAGCCACAGCTGCTGGTAGATACTGATGTTCCCTTGGACATGGTAACTGCAAGGACAGAGGTGAGTGATAGTACCCATACTGACAGTGAGGCACAACTGTTGAAAGTTATTAGGCTTCCTGTGAAAGGAGAGCTTGTGTTTGAGAATATTCTTGAGATGTCCTGATGGAGAATGACTGTGATGATGCAGTGCCCTGTGTACATGCAGTGACACCTAGTCAGGCTTGGAGATAGGCATGGCGGTCTGGTAGCCTGGGGGAGACCCAAACGGATCTCATACCTGAAGCTAGGACTAGTGTGGTGGCTGTTTCACAGAAGGAGCTATCCTGTAGCAGTAAGTCTGAAAGTGAGCCACAACTTCTGGGAGGTGCTGCTGTTCCCTTGGACATGGTAACTGCAAGGACAGGGGGAAGTAATGATACCCAGATTGACAATGAGATACAGCTGTTGGAAGATACTAGACCTCCTCCTGAAGGGGAGCTTGGGAGGGTCACAGATGCACAGTTGAGACAAGCTCAACTTACGGACTCCACAGTACAAATATTAAGGGAGATGGTTAAGGAAGAACCTGATGCTCAAGGAAGAGGGGAGTCTGTATACAGGAACAGGGGTTTGTTGTATAAAGAGTGGACTACTAATGGAGGGCTAGAAGGTGAAGTAGTACAGCAGTTGGTACAGCCTGGCTTCTACCATCTGCCACTTTTAGCTATAGTCCCTGGTATTCCTTGGGAAGGTAATATTGAGATAGAGAAGGAAGATTTGTTGTATAGAGAGTAGACTCCTAAAGCAGGGCTGGAAGGTGAGGTAGTGCAGCAGTTGGTAGAGCCTAGAGCCTACCATCTGCCACTTCTAGCTAAAGTTCCTAATATTCCTTTTGCAGGTGATATTGATGTAGAAGAGGTGGAAAATGCTTTGCTAGAAATCTTCAGCAAAGTAGGTTTTCCATGGCAAATATTGACTGATGA
Organism: Protopterus annectens; assembly: GCF_019279795.1. Lineage (NCBI taxonomy): Eukaryota > Metazoa > Chordata > Ceratodontiformes > Protopteridae > Protopterus > Protopterus annectens. The sequence continues at coordinate 895,756,206 of NC_056731.1, forward strand.
AGGTGCCAACTTCATATCAGACCTGCTGACTTGTCTGTGGAAGTGTTGTGGAGTGAAACATTTAAAGAACACTCCCTACCATCTCCAGACTAATGGTTTTGTGGAAAGGTTAAACTCTACATTGAAGACTATGCTATGGGCATTTGCAGACCAGCATGTGAAGGAGGTCTTGAATAGATTAAATAAGGCTGGATTAACCATTAAACCCAGTAAGTGTCAAGTGGGTATGGCAGAGGTCACTTACTTAGGACAAAGACTGGGAAGTTGTAAAATTAATCCAGAACCTGTCAAGGTGGATGCTATCCTAGCATGGCCCATTCCTGTTAATAAGAAACAAGTGAGAGCACTTTTAAGGACAGTGGGGTACTAAAGGAAATTTGTGCCCAATTACAGTACCATAACTGCACCACTTATGGACCTAGCTATGAAGAATAAACCAGACAAGGTAGTGTGGATGACAGACTGTGAACAGACAGTCCAAAAACTAAAACAGATTTTGGTAGGACCCCCTTTGCTAGCCAGCCCAGATTACAATAAAGAATTTATTATACAGGTAGATGCTTCAATTTATGGGGTGGGGGCTGTGCACAGCCAAGTTTCCTCAGGAGAACACTGCACTGGAGTTAATAATGCTAATGCAGATGGATTGCCGAGGAAAGGAGTGGGTTAATAATTCCAGGTAAACCCATTTTTCTCAAGTGTTGGTTTTCAAGGGTCACTTGAAAATCATGCTGGAATAATATAGCAGGGGATGTGAAGAAAATGAAAACACTGTCATCTGTGTTAGCATGTCTGGCAGGAGATTTATGTATATTCTCAGATTAACTTGTGTTGTATGCCAGCATGTCCAATTGTGAATATATCAATAAGTTGAGCATTTCCCTGTATAAACAAAATGTTTAAAGAATCTGTCAGTGTTTTGATAAATTTCTAATTGTACATGTTTGTGAGGGACATTCTAAAGTATTGTGGAGAATCAGCTGAACAGTAGGTGATGTCATTAGAATGTTCCTGGTTACTAGGTTATTATTTAAACAGCTGATTGGCAGGAAAAATAACTTTTTCAAACAGCTGACTGTTATTTAAAAAAAAAGACGACAGTTGAGACTGCAGTTTGTAAATTGCTGAGCAGTTTTGTGAAGTACAGTCAGTTACAATGCTGTGCAGTCAGTGAGCACCCATGAACGAAAACTCACCAAAAACTGTAAGCCTGACTTTTGTCTTGCTGTTAAGTGTTTGATTAGATCAGGGACAGTATTCTTTAGTTAGATTACAAAAATATAGTTATTAAGATAGAGATTTTCTAGAATAATGGACTCCTTTCCTGCAGTTTAAGTTTCATTACTTTACACTGTGGCTGGAAATCAGTGTTTTTATTTAGAGATTAGAGAGTGCTTATACCTGTTTGATACTTCCCAGTTCCCCTCAAAGGCCTGGGTGTTCTGGTCATAGCTATCATTTATTTTTATATTTAATTTTCATAATTGGACACCCCTTTAGAAGGACATGACGGGACTCTGATTGGTGGAAGTGTTAATGTATTATTTTGGGGAAGGGAAACAGCTGAAAATCTGTGTCAGGCTTTCTGAGAAATGTTTGGATGTGTGAGATTTAAGTTTTCTTTGAGTGTGAGTGTATCAGAGGTCTTAAAGTGGGACACATTGCTCTGAAGTATGTAATAACAAAATACATTTGGGGTGGAAAGAGGTATATTGTCCATTCACAGGAAAATAGAACATGTTCATGTTGTCCTCTTAGGAGGAAATTGTGAAATATTTCTTAGGTTCATAGGTCCGTAGGTGTTTACTAGGCTGACGACTGCAAGGGCCTTTTTAAGCCTAGCCATGCATCCCAAATATCTGACAAGTTCTGATACCCTTGATAAGTGTAAGCAGGGGTTTGGTAGATGAAATATTTACAAGCTAGGACCTGGAAGGTGAACCATTTACAGGTTGCCTGTGTCTGTTAAAGACATAAGTGCCAAACCAGGGATGGATTTCCTGTCCCCCATCCAATTGTCCAGGTTGCACTTGAATTGGGTTAGGAAGTAACTCTGCTTCACATGGATGGGGAGCCTGTTCCAGAGACAGAGTAATATTTTGGATACATACCTGTCTCTCTAGCAAGTCCTATTTATTTCACAGGCAATGTTTAAGTCTTTCGAATGGGTAATTCTGGTGATGTTTGTTTTGCGGATATGCAGGAGGTCCATCGGAGTAGGGTCTAACAATGCTCTGTATGTCAGCCATAGATCTCTCCTCAAAAGCCTGTAGGAGACAGAATACAGGGATAGAGCCTTGAGGCGGTCTGCATAAGACATTTTACTTAAGCCCTGTATTCTTTTAGTGAGGAACCTCTGTGGACATTCCAATTGTTGGATATGCCTGGTTAGGTACATACCAAAGGGGGCATTGTACTCAATGATAGGTGTGATGAAAGCCGAATACAGTAGAACAATGACTTCCTTGGACATAGATGCCATACCTTTGTTTATAAGTCATGCAACAGAGAGGGATTTCCTCACTACTATGTCACTGACTACTGGATCAACTCTAAGGGTTGTGTTGTCAATATGATAGTTACCAGGGTTGGATGATGTCTGGAAGGATACTATTATGCATTTCTTGGCATTTAGTTTTAGTCCATGGCTCTGACACCAGTTGTTTGCCTGTGTCAGCCCCTCCTGGAGAATATTTGTGTCAGTGTGAGATTCAATAACAGCTCCTAATTTGCAATCATCTGCAAATTTAGTCAGCCAGAGACCACTGACATTGGCCTTGACTTCAGTGAAGTAAATAACAAAAAGGAGTGATCCCAGGACCAATCCCTTAGGGATTCCACTTGTGACTGGACTCTTTGCAGAGGTGGACTCCCCAGTTCTAACTTCCAGGGTCCTGTCTGTAACCCAATTGGCTATCCACTCGGTGACATAAGGGTTTGTACCTTACCTCTTGAGTTTGTCAACAATGCTCGCATGGGGTATTATGTCAAATGCCTTGGCCAGGTCAAGGTAGGCAGTGTGAACCATTTTGCCCTCATCCATTACTTTGGTGACCTTCTCAAAGAAGTCCCCCAGGTTAAGTAGGTATGACCTGCCCTTGACAAAATCAAACTGGGTTGGGTTCAGTGTCTGGAGGTTTGCTATATCATTATTGATCATTTCCATGATGAACTCTTTCTATGGCTTTGCATATGAGACTGGTGAGACTTATGAGTCTGTAGTTTCCAGGATCCATTGCTGGCCCACTTTTGTGCAGAGAGATGGCTGTTGCTGTTTTCCATTCATGAAGCACAAAGCCAGTTTGGACGTTACAGTTAAATAGCAATTCCAGAGGGCCAGATAGGTCATATTATATGCTATTAGAAGGGATCCTGGGATACTGTCTGGGCCCACTGATACAGTATTCTTGGCCTTAGAGAGAGCATTAAGGACCTGTTCCCTAGTGACAGCAGGGGGAGTGATACTTGATGATATTTCTTGAGGGAAGGTTGAAGGGAAGAGATGAGGTAAAGCTGGAGCTAAATTTGTCAGCCAGTAGGTTTGCTATATCTTCTGACTCAGTATAGGTGGTCCATTTACAATGAGCTTTGCACACACTTGTGTATTACCTTTGAGGTTGTGGACATAGTTTAAGATTGTTTTGTGGTTGTCCTTGGCCTGCAAAGCTTTAGTAGACTATATTTGTCCTCTGAGATGTTTGTTTAGTTTGATAAGAGTGTTTTTATCCTACTGGCTGCCACACCTCTTAATTCTTGCCATGATTTTCTTCCTTCTGTTATACAGCCTATTGATTTTGTGATTCCATCTAGGTGGCTTGTTTTTTGAGTTAGTTCTGGACTTCTTCCTGGTGGGTTCAGCTGCCTCTATGCTGCTATTAACATGCTTGCATAGAGTTTCTGTGAGCAGCTTTACATAGGCAGCAGTGTTCTCAGTGTTTATGAGGGCCTGAAATTTTGCAAAGTTATCACTTAATAGCAGGAAGTTAGCCTTAGAGTCGTTCCTGAATATTGTAGCTTTAGCTGGGGGTCTAGGTTTTACTTTTACTTTAATGGAGACCATTTTGTGGTCTGACTTTTTGCAGGGAAGACATTACACTCAGGGAAGTGCAGCACTCTACCATATTAGTTCGGACGAGATCCAGTATGGTTGCACCCCTGGTTGATGTATTGACAATCTGGTCCAGGGAGTTTGTGTTTACAAAATCCAGGAATTTGTGTGCCTGTACATTTAGTGTTGCATAAGATTTCCAGTTAATAGTTGGTTAATTAAAGCTGCTCATGAATATGATATTGGGTTGGATGTTGAATGTTTCCAATAAGTTTATATACATGGTATGGGTTTCCTGGGTCATAGAGGGGGACCTATAGCTTGCAAGGAAGTGTTACTGGATTTTGCCTATGGTGATTTGAACATGGAGAAGCTCAAGTGCATTGTCCTGTTTGTCCAGCCTTGAGGTATATTTATTTTTACTGTAAATCAAGACATTTCCAGTTTTAGTCCTTTTCTGTGTAGTAGCTCATCTAAATGCAGGGGCGGCCCGTGCTATCGGACTGCCGGTCTGCAGCCCCCTCAACTTGATAGTACACAATAAAATAAAAAATAAACCAAAAAAAAAATTTTAAATTTCGCGGACTTCGCGCATGCGCACTGCTGCCGAGACAGTCTAGTGCATGGAGCATGCGCACGGCAGTCCTGATTGAGAATCATGGACAGGAGCGCTCCCACAAGTCTATGCAGTTTTAAACTGCATAGACTGCCTGGGAACTCGCTGGGGAAACGCGTCGGGTCGGACTGCCATGTCGGCAGTCAGGGGATCGGATTGGAGTTTGCTGCAGGGGAGGATCTCGCGACGGGCAAGGTAAGGATCTGGATTGGAGTAGAGTTTGCGACGGGCAGGGTCGGATTTGCGCGGGATTTCCTTACTGGATGTATGGTGGCTGCAGTCTCGTCGGGATCTACATACTGGATGGTGTTATGGACAGGGACAGGGATTTACTACAGGACCAGGTAAGTGTGTGGTTTAGCATTTACTACAGGAGAGTGTGTGGTTTAGCATTTACTACAGGAGAGTGTGTGTGTGTGTGTGTGTGTGTGTGAAAATGCCTCAGGTTGGACGTACTGGTGATTAGACTCATGGTGGTGTGGTAGGGAATACCTCAGGCTTGAACCCTGTACCTTGTATACAGGTGTTATACGACCTGAATTCCCTACCCACCACCATTTGTAAAAAAAATTGCAGATTTTTGCCTCATATTTGATCTGATATATTCCACATAATATCTGTGTTTTTAAAAATTGAAATGTTTGAAATTTGATGGTGCAGTGGTAGCATTGATGCCTCATAGCTATAGGTTCTTGGGTTTGGTTCTTGGCTGGGGTGCCTTCTTTGTGGGGGGGGGGTCTGTATCTTTTCCCTGTGTTTGTGTGGGTTTGCTTTTGTGTCCTCCCATGTTACAAAGACATGTCTGCATTATTTCTTCCCGGGCCTCTGCTGAGAATTGTTTTTTTTTTGTTCCAAGCCAAACTGTCCTGATTAACAAATGTTACATAAAATTGACAGGCATTTGAATTTCAGACTTCAGGTTTCTGAATGTTTAATTCCTTGCATATTTGATGGTGCAGTGGTAGTATTGTTGCCTCACAGCTATAGGTTTTCTGGTTTGATTTTTGGCTGGGGTGCCTTCTGTGTGGAATCTGCATCTCCTCCCTGTGATTGTGTGGATTTGCTCTGGTGCCCTGTCATTTTACAAAGACGTGTCTGCAGTATTAATCCCTGGGTCTCTGAAAATTGTTTTTGTTCTGTCAGCAGTAAAATTGACAGGCATTTGAATTTCAGACTTCATGTTCTTCAGAATACATAGTAACACAACCTTTTTTTTCTAGCAATTTTCTATTGTTTATAAGATGAATATTTTACATTTGTCCCTATTTTTGGGACTGTATTCCCCCATTATTGGCTTCGTCCAGGTTTTTGTGCTAAGGTTGACCGCTATGGCAAGAACTGAATTCACTGAATATGTTTGAGGGCTGTATTCCCTCATTACTGGGTTTGTCCAGGTGTTTTGTACTAAGAGGTTGACAGCTATGGTGAGAACTGAATTCACTAAATGATAGCCATTTAAGTTTCAGTCTTCCTCTCTTTTACAAAGCAGCTGATGTGGTGTAGTGGACTGTTTTGCTCAGGGACTTTGGCAGTAAAATGTATGGTGGTAACACAACATTTTATTCTAGCAACTTTCCAAGATTATATAAGCAATGTTTAATGTGTCCCTGGTTTTTGGGCTTTTGACCCCCCCCCCAAATACATTTTGGCTTTTTCCAGTTTTCTTGTGCTGTGAAGTTGAGATGCAGTTGAGTATTGAGTAGATTTTACAAGGAGCTGAGAGCTGCAGGGGAACAGAAGTTTAGTGCTTTGCCTTGTTAATACTATAGTACAACAGGTTGTGTACTTGCTTTTGATGCAGAAGGCTGTGGGTTCTACTCCCACAAGGGGTGGATGCTGCCGTACTGAGAATGTTCTCCTTGGTGAAGATACTAACTATGAGTCTGTTATCAGTTTGCCATCCATTTCCTCTTGCAATATTGTTACTAGCTTATCATATTTTAATGTAATATAGGCAATTTATTCCTGAGGGCAACAGACACTTTATTTTTCGATGAAGCCATGAAATATAAAGGTGATTGCTAGCAGCAACCTCTTCATTAGTTACAGATTTCTTTAATGTGGAATTATTTAGATGACTTTTACTTCAGAGATTGTGCATATTTACTGATAATGGACTGTAGAATTGTGCATATTTACTGATAAAGGTGGACTGTAGAATTGTGCATATTTACTGATAATGGTGGACTGTAGAATTGTGCATATTTACTAATAATGGTGGACTGTAGAATTGTGTATATTTACTAATGGTGGACTGTGGAAGTCTGAGTAGACTTTTTTATGATAAATGTTCTCAACTGGGCAGTTTTGCCATTATGGGTGCATACGTTTTGTTTCATTGCTTACTGGAAAAATGTTCAAAACAAATTTAAAACACCCTCTAACAACTGTACTGTATTGTACAAGGAATATAATTTTAGTACAGTGAGGAAGGTGTATCAAAGAGCACATGTATGTTTTATATGCGAGGGGCCTATGATTTGAAACAGCCCAAAATTAATCTTTGTCTGCCACTGGCAAAATGTATTTTCTTTGAATGTGGGTTTCAATGCTGTTTCAATGAATGTGAGTTTCAAGGGCAGAGAAGTTTTAATGCTAAGTTTTCATTGTGAGACTGCATTGCTTTGTTTAGCAGATGACTTAGTGTTTGTGCTGTAAAATACAAAATAAAACTTTCAAATGAAGTCCAACTCATCATAGAAGTTAAGCAGTATGCACATTAGTGTTTATGGTAAATGGAGTGAAATAGCCAAGTAATGGTTCATTGGAAAGGCTGCAGAGGCTCCATTCAACCATGATTTTGTCAGGGCCAGGGGGGAAGGGCAGCAAACTCAGACAGGCCCAGCTGAACTATACCTCCCAACTGTCCAGATTTTCAAAGAATGAATAGATTTTTGCTTCTTATTTTTGGTTTGTTCTTCATAAAACTACTAGTTTTCTGGCAAATCATTTAGGAATTAAGTTACTAAATAATGATACACTGAGTTTCAGACTTCATAACCTTCAGAAAAATGTATGTTAAAGTAAGAGCTGTTCTATCAACTGTCTCAATTTATACAAGAGCAATTTTTAGTACTGTTTATATGTGCCCCCAATATATTTGGCCTTGTTCAGATTTACTGCATTAACAGATTGAGAGGTACATGCAAATAAATTGCTTTATAGAATTAGGCATAGCCAACCTCTCAACTGTCCCCGATTTTTGGCTCAAAATGTTGCTCTTCCCCCTAATAATCCCTCCGCAAAATAGCAATTTTGGAAGAAAACATGGAGGGTTTACAATTAAGAAATAACTGTGTAATAATCAAAGTTATAGATTACTTAGTTGAAATGCATGTAGATTCTTTTATTTTGTCAGCTACTCAAGGTAGCAGTACTAATATTAAAGTGTCCCTTCCTTGGCAGGTTCCCAGCTGTATTGTCTATTTTATATTTTTGCATTACATTTTTGGTCCATTTTTCATAAAATTGTGTGTTTTGGCAAATTAGTGACAAATCACTAAAGACTGAAGTTAGAAAATGACAGACATTTGAGTTTCAGATTTTATACCCTTCAGAAAATTCATACTAATGCAAGACCTGTTCTATTATCTTTCTAAGTTTATTAGAGCAGTATTTAAAAATTGGCCTTATTTTTGGGCCTTTGTCCCACTTCTGTGTATGGCTTTGTCCAGATTTCTTGCTCTTGAGGTTGAGAGGTATGACAAATGTGTCAAGGCCATCACAGTCAGCCAGAGACATTTCAAATTGTGACGTACTTGTTGCACCCCACTCCCCATGTAGTGACTCTGGATGTGTCCAAGCAAGGCAAGGAGTAGTTGTGTCTACCTTGGATGGGGAGGACACACTGCATAAGTACTACAGTGGCTTTTCATCTGTCCTTGATTTTGCAGAATGGTCTGGTTTCGGTCATATTTTTGTACTGTTGATTTATGCTTATTACTCAGATTTATGCTTATTACTCAAAGTGCCTGTTGCTCTGTGTTTAAGTAGCAATGCTTTAATGACCATAAGGTAAGCTTGTCTGAGATCGTAAGATGCAAGTAAGCTTTAATAAGCATACTGTTAAAGTATTGCCAACATTGAAAGGCTTTCTGTTGTTGCCATGCAGAGAATACTTGACTAGATAATGTATAAGCCTTGGGTATTAAAGGACAGGATTCCATTATTTTAAAAAGCTCATTACACTTGTTGGAGACTTCCAGTCATCTCTACAGACTTTACCCGTAAACTAAACAGAATGCCAATCATGTGTGGTCCATAACCTGTACAGTAATCCTTTAAGCAATGTATCTTGAGCTTGTTTCTTGTTTGCTTTTCATTTTTTACTTTGATCATGTTTTCCCCATAGTTGTCAGGCAGCAGGTCTTTTTTGGATAAGAAACATTTTTACAAGTGGGGCATCACAGAGATTTCTACTTTCAGCATGTTACTTGGTACTTTAATAAAGCTGAATATATTATAATTAGAACTACAGTGCAAGGAGAAGTGGTTTGAGTTGAGTGCTTCTGGTTTTTCTTATACTTGATTTTGACTGGCATTCCAGTAATGTATTTAAAAAGTAATTTATTTTTTCATGCCTCACAACCTTTTGTTTCCATCTAGATATTAAGTAAGCTGTCATGCAGCCAATGCATTGAAATATTTTTATTCTTCTACACTTATTTTTGTCTTGATTGGACTTTCATAATGATGGTTTGCCACCCAGGGCAGCGTATTTAATTAAAGTTAGTTTTTGTGGTTTTGTGCATAGCTCCTCCCCTTTCTAGTTGACCACACCCCTTCCCCTTGACCCCACCCATTCAGCTGTCTCCTGCAGCCCCCCTGTGATTTGAAGTCACCAGCCGCCACTGTCTAAATGTGTGGAAGTCATTATAATATTGCACTGTCAGTGTGCAATCTGTGGCTTTAAACCATGTCTTAGTGACTGCGCAGACATCAGCATTCTCTAGGGTGAAGAGAGCTTTAAAGGAGCAGAGTTTTTTGTTTAGTCTCCTAGCATTGAGCAGTAATACCTTTAGATTTTCTTGATATACTGATATGCTATGTTGAGATGATTGTCACTGCTGAAGTGATACTCTGACCCCATGTGCAAAATGGGAAAAGGAATTGAGGATAGATGGATGGATGGCTATGCTATATTGGAAGTACTTTCAGTTTGGCATTGCCTAAAAAAAGGCACTATGGGCAAGACAATGTTTTAGCTAATATTTTAAAGCTTAGAGAGGAGAGGTGCAGCCCATCCCTGGCAAAGCAGTAAGGTCTGTTGATCATGTCATTCCATGCTAACAAATATTTGCACCCCCTTAGAAAAGCACAAGAAGCTATGCCAATTATTAAACTCAGCCATCTTTTTTTTTTGTATTGTGGCATCATCCTTAGAGAAGGTAAAATGCTGCTTAATACTAGGCTGATACCAGCCTGGGACACATATTCCAAGAACGCCATGATCTCTCTCTTCATATGGTCTAGAAAGGTATGTCTCAGGTCATTTACACCCACATGGACTATGACTGAGTTATACTGATACGTGTGGTCCAGTGACCTGAGTGTGTGTGTAATCTGGTGGATCCTAGCTCCTGATAAGCAACTGACCTTGATTTTCTCCTTACCCAGCCTGGTGAGAGGGACATTAGTGTGTCTCACAATAGAGTCTCCAAATACTAGAATGTTGGATTGTGTGGTGGCTTACCCTATGGGCTTAGAAATAGAGGCTCCGTGAGATGTAGCTACATGTGTTAATGATGGTGTTGTTTTGAAAGAGTGCATTCAGGGCTGCTGAGGGTATTTGTTATGTGTACTTCATCTAGGAAGTCTTTGGGGTTTAGGAAGTGTACATTTCAGTGCCTCAGCATATGTGGCTCTATATGCCTGTTGTGTCTGATGGTTGCAATGTGTGTATTACTGACAACCTTATTGATATTAGGAGTACTTTTATGTGAGAGCTTTGCCTCTAGTGACATTGTGTCAATACATCTCTCACATACCATATCAGTTTGTTTGAGAATTAACTAGTTGTCAATAAACATGAGGCAATTTCTACATTGCCTCAGGATGCCCATATCCACCAAGCTGGTAACAGAGATAGTGGGAAAGTTCATATCCATAACAAAAGAACCTTTTTTATTGATTAGACAGTTACAGCGAGAATATAAAGCAATGTCAGGAGTATCCAGTTTGCAAGTCTGGGGGCAATGCTTGTCACTACAAACTAGTAGTCCTGTGTGCAACAAGGTATTGGTGAAATTTCACTCCTGCTTTTACAGGAAAAATGTCAGTCAAAGTGTCTGTATCTATACAGGGCACTTGCCAAATACTTTATGGGAAACTGCTTAGCAGACCCTGATGATTTATGGATAACGTATTTGGGCAGATACTCTGAAATTAGAAACAAATCAAGCAGTACTTACTGAAGACAAAAAATTGGCTTGTCAAGAATGATGAAAAGAGTGGAGTCATGAGAATGGCTATTCCCTGGCCACTACTAGCACTGGTCTCACCACAGCTTCCCTCTGCTAGGATACAATGCTACTTTGCTTCTTCTCTCACCAGAAGCCAAACATTGGCACCAATCTCAAGATGAGAAGCAGGCTACAGCCTGTTTTGTGATCCACAGTCTTTTCTCAGATGGTGCAATTGTCTATAGGCTTGTTGTAGCCTTTTCCTGGTGTGCCTTGAATATCAACCAGACCAATTTGGAACATCAAGCACAGGCACTCAGTGCTGAACCAGAAACAGTCAGGAATCAATGCACTTTCCTCCTTCTGTCACCAGGAGCAAAATATAAGCTCAAATTTCAAGCCGGTACTTATGAAGCAGTTATTAGGATTTCTGGTGCTCAGCAGTCTCCAGGAAATAATGTCCCCGTGCTCCTTCTCTTACCAGGAGCAAAAGAGATGCATTAATCCCAAGATGACTACTTAGACACAGAATGTGAGCTGCAGATTTTAAAGGTAAGATGGAAAAGCAGTTCAATATGGAAGTGGGGATAACTTATGCTTTAGCTAAGTGGAGAGCCACTAATTTTAAAAGAGCAAGATAGACTGGAAGGGGTGAGCACTTTGTATTCTGGTTCTATGGATTACAGTTGGATGTCCAGTAAATTTAAATAGTTGAAGGGGAGTGATTTCACAAAATAATAATTTTGTGCTTACTCACAATAGCCAATGAAAGGGAAGAGAGAAGGAGATATGTGGTCAAATTAACATAAGGGACAGGCAACTAGAAAGACAGGTGAGTTTAAAAACACAACAGCTCTATCTGTGGTCTCTTTCTTAGTTTAAATATGTAATTAAAAGCAGAATATAAGTAAAACTCAGTAGGAAGAAAACAAATCACAATATACAGAATAGAAGAAGGCAATAAAGCAATACAAAATACAAGAAAGCAAAAGCAAACTAACCATTCCCACACAGCAAGTTGTAGCAGAATCTGGGTGAGCTTTTCATAATGTTTCTGAACTGCTGTGGCTACCATTTGAAAGAACATAGGAAGTGAGGCCCAATAAATGCCGCAACCTATAGAATAAAAATTCAGTAAAAAAGTCTGTCTCTTTTTTATCATTGATCATCATCTCCACGGCCAGATCCAATGGCATCTGCTCTTCCACAGGAAGGCTCTCTCTCTCTCTCTCTATATATATATATATATATATATATACATATATATATATATATATATATATATATATATATATATATGTACATATATATATATATATATATATATATATATATATACTCTCATTGGCTCAAATGTAGAGCCAAAGAGAGTGAGGCTTCCAGGCCATGAGCTTTTTCAAAGCGTGGGGTTGAATATAAAATATTAGCATGGAATAAGTATTTCATGTAGGGAAAACACTTTTAATGTAGAACACTGCATTACCATGAAGGCATGTGGAAGCTTTATGTTTTCTAGGACTTTATTGTGAAGAAGATGGAAATTAATTTGAAGCCAGCCACATGGAGCTGTTACCACTTGGAGGTGTGTGTGTGTGTGTGTGTGTGTGTGTGTGTGTGTGTGTGTGTGTGTGTGTGTGTGTGTGTGAGTGTGTGTGTGTGTGTGTGTGTGTGTGTGTGTGTGTGTGTACCTCCTCCAATTAAACCCAGTTACCTGCAGAGACCTCACCACATGCCAGTAAGTCACATCACTGCCTACATGGAAAAAATACCCTACCCTTAATTTGTATCTGTTTAACTTAAACCAGTCCAGGAGCACTGTCTGATCAATTAACTTGCTCAGAGTCACACAGCAGTAGACAGAGACAGTCTAGGAGCACTGTCTAATTAAATAACTTGTTCAGAGTTACACAGCAAATGAATGTAAAAAGAGTCAAACCCTGTACTTCTGAATTCATAAAGTGGCACATTAAAAGCCTGAAGCCACAGTCCCCTGCACAAACTGACAGATTTTCATTAAGTTCATTTTTTCTGATAAATCACTGAGGATGACAGTCAGTCAGTCAGTCAGTCAGTAATGCCATTCATTAAGAGCTTCACAGTTATTGTTTAGGAAATGTATGTGGATGCAGAACCTGCTGTTCTTTTGACTTTTTAAGTGAATTAGAGTACTCTGTTGTCTGTCTACAGTTTTGCAGGACACCCCTGATTTTGTCTCATACTTATCTCAGTCACTTATTAATGTCTTTTAATGGTAAATTTCTAAGGATTATATCCTGTCATTAGTAACAGTCATTAGAGTTTCCTACTTTTTATTATCCATAAAATGCATGTTCATGCAACACCTGTTGTTCTGCTAACTTAAGGCTCTGATCTATTAAGGAACTGCTTGCTATATATGGTTTAAATGCTTCCATCTCCATTTACCTACTTGGTGACTCTGAGCATGTTACTCAGACGGCACTCCTGGAGTCACCCCTGAAAGGGGGCACTTTGTCCAGTGGGTTTACCCAGTTAACAAATAGATAAATGAAAATAATGTTTAAAATTTGTCTCTTTTTGTAGCACACCCACCCAATTATTTTTGGTTTTGTCCAGAATTCTTGATCAAAGAATTTGAAAAAGGATTATAGTCTGTTCATTATAACATTTGTGTTTTCTAGCATATTATTGTGAATTGCAGTCACTAAATAGTGACAGGCATGTACGTTTTGGATTTTATACCTTTGAGAAGATAATTGCAACATTCTAATTATATAACAGAAATATTTAAAATATTTTCCTGATTTTTAGTATTGGACTCTGATTCCTGAACTTTGAGGTTGGTAAGGCATGGGGATGTAATGGATTGCACTACATGGTTCTCACAGCAGCGAGCTAAAATACACTTCTGTATCATGATTTATGTATTTGTTCATTCACTGGATCACAAGCAAACATCTGATGTACATGCAGTCATACAAGGGGCTACAGTTGATAGCCACCTGTGTATGTGTTTCCATTTAAATTCTTGGTTCCTGCACCCCTAAGTAGTTACAGTGTAAAGGAATGACTTGGTTACAGTGAATATAAGTATCGTCATACGAGTAATGTTCTTTGGGTATGATCTTTGGTTTCCTTGTTTTGTCACATGTTGACAGTGTATTGGATAACTGTGAATAAATTGTACAGAGAGAAATGAACACGTTTACTGTTAGTATTTTAACTATGAATACTTTTTAATTTAGCTTGTTTTGCAAGCACACAGGTGTGAAAATGCATTGTGCTTGGGCTACAACAGTTTGTATGGCACATAGTGCAGATAAGTAGGGCTATGAACTGTTAAAAGCTATTTCCTGTAGTGCATGCTTTGATTCTGTTAGCTTTCATTTGCCTTCTATGGGACTCTGCTAAGTTACTTCACAAGACAATACTCCTGGGCTGCTCTTAAAAAGGGACATTTGTGTCCAGGGTGCTGTCCCCTGACTGTTAGCATATACATTACACATTTGTCTTGAATTCCTGCACCATTATCATAGCTGCTAATTAGTGCTTCACTATATGCTGTTTGATTATTAGTCCCAACAAGCCTCTTGTAGTTAAATGGGTTGCCAGGTGCATTTTCAATACATATGAGTTTTAAGGGAAGAGAAGTTTACCGTTGCTCATGCTAAGCCTGTTTTCAATGTGAGAGCATTTTGCTTTGTTTAGCAAATGGCTATCAGCATTTTTCCTGTAAAACCTGAAATTTTTAAACTAAATCCAAATATCTGTTCAGTGCAAAACAGGTGCAACTTGCTGTTCTTGAATTTGTGTTATGGGATTCTTTTATTCTTTGTACTGTGTCACAAATGTCTGTGTGCCATTTCCCCACTTCTGCTGTATTTTTAGCTAGTGACTTGATTTGTTGCTCTGTAGCTTATTTCATCCATACCATAATCCTTGAGCATAACAAATTTAATTATTCTCTGTGTTGTGTATATTGCCAAGATATGTAAACTATGTAAATACATTATTAGATTGTGGCATTTATTTATTCATATGGAAATATAAGGACATTTGGGAAATGGTCTTACTTGTTTAACAAAGGATTATTCATGAATTGTTACTGTGCAGTTTATTTATTTATTAATTTATTTTTGGTTTGTTCCTCAGATGTTCTGCATGTCCCGCTAGCTATGTTTCCTCTGCTGTGCCACAGCTAGAAAGGAAACCTGGAACCTCCAGTGTCCATGAATTTAGAGTGTTTCAAAACAAATGGCATTAAGTATCTCATCTTGATTTGTGCGTCATCTACAAGAAACAACTGCTTAATCCTTACTAGTTGTCTTACTTCTCTCCCTGGCCACCAGACGACTGGTAGTGAATCTCAGTATATGGCTGGAAATTTCTGCCATCATTGCATTTCCATTAATACACTAGTCTTGTGGAATACATTACATTTGCAGTTTCAGGAGTGTCCTGCTGTGGGCAACTTTAAGAGTTAAATGAAGTGCAATCTATTTAATGATGTATATCTTTGCTTTTAAGACTAGTAACAGACCCTGTTTTATTATTATTATTATTATTATTATTATTATTATTATTATTATTATTATTATTATTACTGCTTTTTTTCCTCTTGCTGCTTTTTATTGTTTTTGTTTGTTGTGATTTTTCTTTTGTAACAGTGACATGCTTTGCAACAAGCAAACAATCAAAATGTGATTTTCATTTAAAGTACAAAATAAGCAATTTAAGGAAATGATTGAGAAGGCAAGCAGAAGTTTCAGTCATGTGACAATATGGCCAGAAAATGATAGTTGGGACAAAAGTTTCAGTCATGTGACAATATGGCCAGAAAATGATAGTTGGGACAAAACATCTGAAGAGCAGGGCCTATGATATATGCAGAAGATGGCTCATAGTCCAGGAGTGAGTGTTCACACTAGAAAGCCTAATACCCCCTCAAACATAATGGAGATGGGGTAAAGTACCAGGTGGTTATTTCCCCATTCCAAGAAGGGTGGATGACTATTCTATACCTTAGATGGACTGATAACCAAATAAAAGGAATGATGAAAATGATAGATGACTGAAACCATTTATCCTAATCAGCAAATTTCATGTCCAGTGCAGCAGATCCCAAAATGAAAAACTCTACATTAGAAAAAAATGTGTTAGGTCCAGGAAACTACACCAAGCCCACTGGGGCTTCAGAATCAGTCCCTTAATAACACGAAGGGTCTACTCTGAGGCTAAATCTGTGAGAGGAAATACTGCATATGTGAGCTAAAGGATTTTTTAAAGATAATACCAAAAACTGAAATATTATGACATTTATATATGCTAGCATATGCACCGCTGAGCTGCAAACAGTTATGAATGCATTATATTATTACCCATTTTTACCTCACTTGCTAAATGTCTAAAGTAGGAGGAATTATAACATATGAAGTGCTACTGTGCATATCTGTGCTCATATGCATGTCCCTGAGGCATGTCTGTACATTTCATAATAACAGTAAATAATAGTGTCAAACTTCGATCTGGCACAGTACATTTTTGCTGTAAATATCTTTTCTTAAAAAAACACAGAATGATTCATCTGATGTTCTTAAAGAAACTAAAAGTGGAATTAAAGAAACCTAGTAAACCTATCTTTAGTAAAGCATGGAGTTATAGCTTAGATCCCAAGACATCTGAACGGAGATGTGAGTTCACATCACATGAGAGGAAGTGAAACAGGGATGAGAAAATTCATATCACTTTGCTTGATCACTGTAGTAGCAAACCATGTGGGATCCCTGGTAGCATAGATTCAAAGCATCAGTAGTACTGTGTTATATGAGTTCTGGAACATGATGGCAAAAGTAGTGAACCAAGCTAGGGTGTGCCGTATATAGACTTTTCACATAATTTGAGAAAGAGACATATAAATGATTAAGATGCCAGCTGGAAAGACTCTGAGTAGATGACGTCGTAGTTACTTTGGTAAATGTTGACTTGAAGCAGACCACAAAGACCAATAACAGCTTGCATGTAGAATGAAGAAAAATGAATTCCTGTCATGGTCCCACAGAGCATACCTATCAATTCTTGAAAATTTACTAAATTTTTGCCGCATATTTCTGGTGTGTATCTCATAAAATTTATGTTTTTCTGACAAATCCTTGAAGATTGAAGTCATTAAATAATGACAGATATTTGACTTGCAGACTTCATTATCCTTCAGAAAAGACATGCTGGCGCAAAACCTGTTGTCCTACCAATTTTCTAAGTTTATAAAAGGAATATCTAAAACTGTCACTGATCTTGCATACCCCTCTCATTATTTGCAATTTTGCCAGAATTCTTATGCTAAAAGATTGAGATGTATGCTACAGGGTTAAGTACTGGGCTGACTTATCATTAATATTTATCTGATAGACATTGCAGATAGAATGGAAAAGAAAAAGCATATATGTTAAAATATGTTGTTAAGACCTACAAGCAATGTACATGCAGGGCAGGGTGTAACAGAACAACTGGACTGAGCAAGACTGTAGAAATAGGCTAATAATATCATAGCCATAAATCACACATGGATAATATTGTCTTTCAGCAAAAGATAAATGGAAAAAAAATCTGTCCTATACCTTGATGTACAAATTAATCTTCAAATAATAAGTGCCACTACCAATAAATGTTAAAAATATGCCTGTGGATGTCTAAAACACTTTTGCTGTAAGTACTGATCTTAAAGAGGAGACTTCTTGAGGTGTCCTGTGACTGACATCATCCTGCCCAACAATCCATATTTGAGATTCTGTAAGATTCTGCACTCACAGTAAGCCGTTTTTCTAAAATTATATATGATATAGCAGATTATGATAGATCTCTGATCATAACCAGCTTATGTGTTCATAATATGGATAACATCCAAATGACTTCGCAAAGACACCAAGTGCAAAGGCCAAAGGGTATATGACACAGATCCAAAAACAGCCAGCACCACATGGAGAACCCAAGGACTTTATTAAGTCTTAATACAGACCAGTTTCGGCCAAAAAAAGCCTTTATCACTGTAATACAACAACCAATAAAGCTCCCTTTTATATAATATAGTCACCCATGCAACCAATAGAAAATCCCCAATGGTTAACTAGCCTTGTTGATACAATCTCCCATAAAATAAAAATGAACATACATAAATACTAGATGAAACAATAATTCAAGAAAATAACACATAAATTAAATATTATACACACCATACTAAACCATAATTATAAATCTTTAAAGATGTTCATTCAATCCAGGTGGGAATAACCCACCCAGTCTGATAATCCATGTTTTTTCCTTTTTATTTAACAATTCATGCCATTTGGATTTAATGAACCTTTGGCCACCAACCTTGTCAATAATGGTAAAATAAAAGTAGTCACCCATGCAACCAATAGATAATATGGATGCCAAGAAATTCACCTCAAGAGCAAAGCTTGAGAGATGAATCTTACATCTGTGCTGAGAGCACACAAAGCCAGTTATGATCAGTATCTGATCATAATTCTTTGTAGTACATGGAGCTTTACCATCTGCTAGAAAAAAAAATAAAACATAGGAGCATGAAGTGTTTTCCCAGCTTTCAAATCCTTTGAAAGCTGGTAAAATACTTAGCATTGCAAACAAACATCAAGTAGAAATAAAATGCCCCTCTGAAAAATAATGGCTTTAAAAACTGTTAGGTACTTCATTCTGTCACATTTTTGTTTGTGCATGTGTCAAAGTAAAGCAACTAATAGTTTTTAAAAGTAGTTTTTCATTTTGCCATTTTTTTTTACAGTCTGGCATTGAATGCTTTTACTCCCTTGCTGGTGACCCAGTCTTAACAGTGCTTAGCTATCCTTAACAAGCTTTTGTTAAGTACCCTAAGCACTAAAGTCAGGTCTCCTGACCTGTAGAAATTGGCCTTTATCTATCACTTGCATTAATATTTTAAAGAAAGTCCCTAGCACACAGTGTCAAAATATTTTTACACTTTCATTAGGACTATCCCCGCTCTCGCCTTCCCTTCCATCTCTCCCTACCATATAAATTCATTAACAGCTTTCAATGATCTGCAGCTCTTCCCTTTACAAAACATGCCCACATCACACCTATAACTTCCAGCAGTAAAATTTCCAAATTTGCTACCAGCTCCTTGGCAAATAACTTAGCTATAGCATTACATAATATAATTTTATTTTATTGTATTTTATTTTATTTATGATTTATTTACAATTTGTTGACCAGGGTAGAACACTGATCCAGATTAACTATTTTCAGGTTCAGCCGGTGAAAAGCTAGAATAAAGTAACGGTCAACAAAAAAATTAATTTATAGTACAGACAAAGAATATAAATACAGCATTAAGTATACAAAAACATTACAGCAATATCAAAGAAGTCAATCTAACATAGTGAGAATCCATTTAATACAACATCTGGCATGCAAGATCATTATACCAACACATTAGAAGCTTGTCTAACAAAGTTTCAATCTAATACCACACTGTATGCAATGCTATTTATAGATATATTGTAGGTTAACTCGTGTTATAGTGACAGAATGATAAGGTGGGTGGTGGAAGACAAGTAGAGCAGCTAGTGAATTACAACTGAAGGAGGTTAATGTGTTTAGGCTGGGGAAATTGTGGGGAATAAGAAAGAGTTATTGTGTAGAGGAGGGTACAAGTATGATATTTTCCTATAATTTGCTGTGCCATCCTGACTATTTATACCCTTATGTAGTACTAACATCCCAGGTTCCGTATTGACAATCATATCCTTCCTGTCTCCTTAACGTCACTGAGTACCTCAGTTAACATCAGCCCATCCTCTATTCCCACCATTTTAAATAATTCCATGGGGAAGTCCTGTGGTCCTCCCACCTTTCTCCTTTATTACTTTGAACCAGTCTGGGTTCATCCCTTACTCTCCCATGCTTATTCAAAGAAACCATTTTTCTGTACCTACCACAGGTTCTTTCCCGTCCTCAAATCAACTGCTCACCCCAGATAAACCCCTATATAACTCTGAATAGAACCTCCAGAAAACCATCCAAAACCACCATTCAGTCCTCATTACTAGTATCCATGCTTAGATGGGTCACTAACTAGCTCACCTAGGACCTCTGCTGTTTGGAATCTATTTCTTCAAAGTACAAGCAAAACCTAAAGGTCTGTGGCTGACAAAACGTGCTGATGACTGCAAACTGGGATTGGTCATAGAATCTCCAAATTATGTCAACATCCTACAAGAAGAGCTTACACAACCAAATGGTTGGTGCCAAAGTCATGGCCTTAAACTCAATGCAAAAAAAAATATTATCATCCCTTTTGGTAAGATCAATGTTCCTGCTAACAACTACATCAATAGCATCCCCCTAAGTATGCACTCAGTGGTGAGAGACCTGGGCACATAGATTGACAGCAACCTTACCATGTCGTCACAATGGTAAGAAGGACATTTTATATTGCTCATCTCATAATTAAGGGCATTGCTGCCAGAAAAAAAAAGTTATAACCTCCCTGTACTCTTCCCTCATCAGGCCAATAATCTAGTACAATGCCCCTTTCAGTATGTACCTTTCCAAGCATCTGCAGCAATTGGAAAGACACAAAGGTTAATCACAAGAAAAATGCAAGGTCTTCAGCATCTGTCCTATGTGGATCATCTGAAATCACTGTCACTTTATTCTGTTTCACACAGACTACTCAAAGGTGGTCTCTGCCTTGCATATAAGACAATCTCTGACCCTGCTTTATTGGAAATGCTGCATATCCACAAGGTAAATGGCACATAGGTTACTCACTCTAAAGACCTTAACCTGGTATATGACATCAATAGAACCTGCTGGAGGGACAGATTTGTTTCCCAGAGGTTACCACAACTTTGAAACACACTCCTGTTTCATGTCAAACAGAGTACCTCATTGGCCGTCTTCAAACCCAGTCTGGATGATTGGATGGGTAACCATAAATTCACCCCAGGGGTTGCACCTGTGTCCCTCTTGGGCAGGAGCATTATGTGCTAATTGTGGAAATAAAGGTAGAACTTGGTTAGGCTTGTAAGGGCCCTAGGGCCATTAGCCTAGTAACTTCCTATGATCCTATGCTTGCTTTTTCTTTATTAATCTCCAAACCAACAAACTTATGTGTGTTTATTTTCCATTCAAGCACCTAACTCTTCTTCTCTCTACTTCACCCCATATCTTACTCTCCTGTACTTGAGTTAATTCTTCTTTTAATTCTTATTACCTCATTTTTTATCTTCCCAGTCCATCTTTATTTGCTGTCCCTCCTGCAAACCTCATAACCTCTCTTCCAATTATGTTTTTATCTCATTTTTGTTGTAACACCTCACATATGCCCTATCATCTTCACTTTCCAGGCTCTTTTACCACCAACCTCTCTGTTATTCCCGCCTTTAATTCTTCATCCTTGTTTCATTCTAAAACATCTTTTACTGCCCTATAACCACATTTGTTTATAGTCTGCTAGTTAGCGCAGAAGATTAAAACTATGAGTTGTTAATGATCTGCTTCTTCTAGTCCACGGTTTGATTCTCCTGCTTCCTTTTTGTCTCTTGCATTACCTTGAGCAAGTATTTTAAGCAGGCAGTGCTCAAGGGCACATGGGAGTTAGGAGTAAGCACCTCAATGTTCTCTTAGACTCCATGCTCAGTGTCTAACAATGAACCTATGGTACCTGCCCTGGTCCTTTCCACTTATTGTATTCCACTTCCATCTTCCTTTTTCTCTTTGCCTTGTTCCACTCCATCTCCGACTGCATGATCTGAAATGTTTGTGTCTGATACAACTCCCGACATCTCACAATGGGTTCTCTGTGTCTAATAATAGGCTAGCTAATCTGCTCACCTGTTTAAATTAATTCCCACTAAAGTTGTGCTGCATCTCCCTTCACACCTCCAAATATCAATAAGTCCTACTTACTGCATGCCTACTTTCAAAAGTTTATGATGTTTAATATTAAGTTCTATTTTGCAATATAATATGTCCAGGTATGAGTTTAACACAGCATTGAAATCCCTTCCCCTCAACAATGAGAAGACCATTCATAACAGTGAGAAGAACTCTCTTGACTAACATAAAAGATTGGAACTTTACTTATTTCATGAACTCTATTTGTATCCTGACTTAGGAGTCCAGTTCCATCATGGTAATAGAAAACCAAGGTATTTGGAAACATTAAACTGGCAGACATCACAATAACTTTCTCCTATATCTATCTATAGACTCCAGACAAACTTTCAATTTTTCAGTACAATCCACATTTGGGCCATATAAGTGACCGTGACGACCCTTTTTATGATAAAGAGTTACAAATCATCTCCCTTCCCCCATGTCACACCTATCACTCCAACCTGTCCTTTATTCCCATCTCCCTCTTCTCCTTTTTGTCACATCTACTCCATTCCAGCTATATCTTTTCTTCTCCAGCTTTCCTGCCTCTTACATTCATAAGTTTCAGCTCTTTCAAACAACTTATATTCATCCTTATATTCATCCTGTCTTACACCAATCTTGCGATGGCCATTTCTTTTTTAAGAGGATTGTTCAGCCTCTGCATTCCATGTTGCTATCGTTAACCTCTAGCAACTGCCTTGTCCTCTGGGACTAGGTCCATTTGCCCATTATTTTTGCCTTAACAGCAATCCAGTGCTATCCCATTAGTGATGATAAGTCCTTAGATTCTCCCAGTATAACCACCCAGTCCCATCTTACCCATTTATCACCTTTCCCTCCTTCCTGCAGTTCAAAATTTCTCTCTACACCACTGGTACAATGTTATACTCATATCACATTTGTTCTCCCATACCTGCCAGGTAACAGTTAATATAACAATAACTGACGTCGGTATGATGTATTGAAGATTTACTCATGGTTGGTATGGTTTAATCATGAGGGTGAAGCCCAAGTGATTAAATAAAGCCATTTGTGGGTAAATCTTCACTATACCACACCACGGAGTTGGTTATTGTTATTATACAATCACATTATTTAAGAAAAAAATATTTACTTTTCTTACACAATGTCTTTGTATAATGCTGCCATGGTGCCCTTCCATGTTTTTCTGGTGCTTTATGGTATCGTGGGGCTTTTCTGATGTACTGCACATGCGTATGGGACTTGCATTCCCATGCTTACCGAGTACATCAGTGCTGTGCAAAGGAAACACTGGAGAAAGGAAGATCTCTCTTGTTTTTTCTTTTTTTTTTTTTTTCTTTTTTTTCTTATTTAAAAGAAAAAAGAAACCTGGAGACTTTTAATGCCCGGGTGAGCTGGGACAGAGAAAATAAAAGGATAATCAGGTATGTTTATTTAGTTTTGCAGAACTTACCTGATTATCCTCTTATTTTTCTCTGTGCCATCTCTCTCATTTGTTTGAGGTCTTTGGTTTTGTAAATTTATTAAAAAAAAAGAAAGGAAAGGAAAAATTTTATGAGCTATACTAATGGAAAAAAGTCTGGGTGACTAGCCCTTTTTCTATTGGTATGTTCTCAGATTTACAATGGGCATGCTGGTTGGGTTGACCAATCACTATGCTCCTTTTTGAATATTACTGGCCAGACATTGTACAATTATGATGATCAAACCTCTGTTTATTGTATGATGTATCTCTATGTGATCCATAAATGTGCACATTTTTCTATTTAAATGAAAACAACAGCCCTTGCTAACAAACCCATAACTGGAAATAACAATCATCCTCATTTAAAACACAACATATTCATTCAATGAGCTTCTAAAATTTACCAAACTAACAACAAAATCACTGCAGTGCAATAACCAAATAACAGACAAAATTGAAAGATGTGAATTTATTTTAGTCATGCCCTTCCATTTTAACAAAATTAGACTTCATCAGAACTGATCAAACAAACAATAACTTCACTTTAAAAACATAATACATTGTATATAATATGTCTGTGTAATAAAACTGCATTCATTTCATTGCTAATACATTTAAAGAGACACAACTAATACTTGATTATAACATAGAACAATCTTAAAACTTTATAGCATTCCCTTTTATCTTAAAATACATAAATAAGTAGTGTATCATAAAGTTTATTCCCTCATTTTTACTGGTGGATATAGGGAAATCTGTTCATTAAGACCTGATGGTTTATCAGTATTTAAATGCAACTACTATAGCAATTCCTTGTATTCCACCAGTTATTCCCAGTATCCCACTTGAATTTTTATTACCTTTTTTCTAGAACACAAAATTTAAAATCTTTAAAACCTTTGCATACAGAGGAATGTCTACCTAACAGTTTCTCCTGATTCCATTTGAAAACATCATATATATGTTCAAAAATGTGTTTTGTTAAAGTTTTCACATATTTACCCATATAAAATCCTGGGCAGATTTGACATACTGCTAAATATGCCACATCATATAATCCACAGTTTTATTAGCTAAAGCTATTTTAAAATTGTTAATATTTACATAGCTAACTTTCAAGATGAACTTGCATTGATTGCAAAACCCACATTTATGTATTCCTACTTTATTATTTGTGGATACTGTGCTTTCCTTCCTTTTGTCTAATAAAATATCCATGTTGTTAGCCTTTTATAAATGAATTTGCGGTTTCTATCAAATTTATCTTTTAAACTAGCAATGTATTTTAAAAGCTTAGATTTTTTTATTAATTATTGCTCTTATATTATTTGTATATTTATTATGAGTTAAAATGAGTCCCCAAGACATATTATTCTTTTTATTTGATTTAAAATTTATATTTTATAACCAATTACTAATACCAGTTTATAAATACCACTTTTACATTCTTAACAAATTTCTTTTTTTAAGCTATTAATCAGGTAGAATAGATAAGCACATTGTAAAATATATATTTTAGTTTTTCTATTTCAGTCTTATAAACTGCTTCATTTGAAATCATGCATGCCAATCTTACCAAATGTCCTTTAACCAAACTTTATTTTTGAAAGGGTGAATGATTGTTATAAAAAAATAAACAAATAACTATTGGAAAATGTTGAGTTTCTACGAATGGTCAATATAAACCTATGCTCTGTGTAATGTTTGGAAATTAATATGTCCATGTAACTAATTTTATCTATTGAAACATTATATGTACATTTAAAAAATGATCCCCCCTTAATATACTTAATAAACTCTCTCAAATCATTCTCTTCTCTAATCCAAATAATAAATTGTCCAAAGTTCTATTGTAATATCTAATATATTTCATAAATCTGGATTTAAAAAGAAAACCATTCTCTCAAAAATAAGTAATCAAGTTTGCAAATATGGTACTACATGGTGCTCCCACAGCAACAACAGTATATTGAGGATAATATCCACCTTGGAATAATAAAAACTTATTTTTTAGCACCAATTGCATAAATAATGTAATATTTTAATTTACGTCATCAAACATTCACATTCCAATAAAATTTCTTGAAATTACTTTATACCTACATTGTGGTATATGGAAGTGTATATAATTGACTACATCTATTGTAACTAACAGTGTTTTATCATCATACACATCATTAGCTATGTTGCCCAAAAACACAATGAATCTTACCATATATGTTTTAATATTATGAAAACCCTTCAATTTACTATCTGTTTACAATGCTATTGGTGAATACTTGAACTAGCTACATCAGCTATGTGTTATACTGGTGGAGCAATTGTTAACTTATGAATTTTTGGTATGTGTTTAAAATCTAAATTTAAATTTAGTTTTCAGGTATACATCATTAAATCCACCAATGCAGAACTTATGTCTGCCATGTGACTTGGAAGATATGCAAAACCCCAGATAAATAAATTGAAATATGTATCACTAATCTCAATTGAACTGAGATTAAAAATCTTAAACCCATTGCCTTTTTGCATCACAGCACCTGCTATAGATATAAACCCTTGTAAGTTAATATTATTCTTAATTAATTTCTATAGCTTTCCCCTTTTGTGGGCATTGTTCTTCTTCGTGTGATGATTGTTTCTTGGGTGATGCATTTCTAGATTCTACATCACCCACTGATTGATTTGGACACAGTTAATTAATTTCTTCAATCATCTCAAAGGAGGAAACTCCAAACAGTCATCCATGTTTAAATTGATGTAATCAGAATCTTATCCATAGTAATCTGCTTGTTTTTCACATTTTATTCCTGTTTAGCCCAGCAGGAATTCACTGCCATGTATGCACACAGGGCACTTGTCATAGTAGACAGTCAATTCATGGATAGCTCAGTGGTACAGCAGTTGTGTTGTCACCTCATAGCAAGAAGTCCTCCGGGTTTGATTCTTGGCTGGGGTGCCTTCTGTGCGGAGTCTGCATGTCCTCCCTGCATCCGTGTGGGTTTGCTCCATGTGCTCTAGTTTCCTCCCACATTACAAAGACAA
Organism: Protopterus annectens; assembly: GCF_019279795.1. NCBI lineage: Eukaryota > Metazoa > Chordata > Ceratodontiformes > Protopteridae > Protopterus > Protopterus annectens. The sequence goes on from NC_056731.1 coordinate 895,782,659, forward strand.
GCATTTGGAGCATTTCTCCCCAGGCCCCTGCTAAAAATTTGTTTTGTTCCAAGTTGGACTTTCCCAGTAAACAAATGTTAAAGAAAATAAATAAATAAAATATGTTTGTGTCAAAGTTAGCTATGCTCATACTGTCACACTGCCTCACTAGCAACACTAACTTCTAAATAGCATGCTACACAAAAAATAACAATGCTATATAACAAGCCACTGCATAAAATGTTTTGCCTCTGTGCAGGTAGTATATACAACAAATGAAGATGCTTCGCTAATGTACTTGGCACAGTGATGCACAGGTCACATGTTTGCACTGAGCATTTGTCATTTTAAGACTAGAAACATCATAGAATAATATCAACTTCTGTGCAGAAAACCAATCAGAAAATAAATGGTTCTGCTAGACAACACAGTTTCTGACTGAAACTAAGCACTTGAGAATATATGTGCACTCTATTTAGTTTCCACTGGTAATGACAACCGGAGAATAAGGACTAAAAATAAAATAAAATACAATAAAATAAATGAATCATCAGTGCTGGCCTTGTGTTATATACCCATAGTACTGAAAAAGAATAGCGGCTTTCAGAAACACTAAAGAGTCTGTACACCGTACTGAAGTAAACCTGAGACCTTTCATAAATGTTATTATGATGCAGTATGTAACATGGCAAAAGCAAGAGCAGAAAACATGAAAAACGTAAACAAAAAGGCCTGCATATTATCCCATATACATGTATCTTAGTTGAAATGTGCACTGTACAGAGCAAATCCTATGTAGCCTGACAGGGATGTAGAAGTTGTACAATAAAAGGTTCAAACATGTACCAAATGCAGTGTCATAAATACATTCAAACATTACAATCAAGGACGTTGTACTTATAGTCTAGTTATTATTGGTTTATATACTGAATCTTTATGTACTTATTATCTTCTCTGCATTCCGGACTCTAAAACTTGCAACATATATTAGTGGCATGCTTCAGGAAAAGTTCTCTAAGTGCAATTTCATTTTTGGCTAATAATAAGGGAAACAGCAATGAATAAATATTGAGAACAGAGTAAATTAAACGTCCTTTGGCTCACATTGCTGGCTACTAACTATTGAAGTAAGCAAATATCTGTACTGCTTCAAAGATTCATTCACCAGCTCACACCTGTTATGCTGGGCCTTACACTTTATATTATTTACATTTATTAATGTGGTTTACTCCTTTATGAGATATTTTATTGTATTTACTTATTTATTTGTGTCTATTGATTCGGGTAGAACACTGATCTTAGTGGACCATATTCTGTCTCAACTCGTGGATAAATTAAATTTCCAGTCAGATCAAAAATAAGATATAGCATCACAGTATAATGTTATAATCACCTAGATGAATTTCAGCCCATTTGTTACCTGGGTGGGTGGTGTACTGGACAATGGACTGCATTCTGCTGTGTTAATTATATGAACATTCTCATTCATTCCTATACCACAGCTTTATGCCAACTGTGCTAAATTACACTCTAACTTGACAATATGTTTATTTTGTAGATATAACCTGTGTTTTATGCCATGACATGGTACATGCAGTGTAGATCAGACTTATTTAAATTCAAAGGAATTAATCCTAGTAGAGAAACTGAATCATCCAATTACATCAAACTGTGAATAGCCTTAAAAGCAGAAAGTAGAATTCGAAGAGCTTTGTATTTGTTCAAGACTATGTTAGTGAAAAGATCTAATGAATATGTTTCACTGTGAATTGTTTTCCACAGACAGACCATCTGCACCATCTTTGCAAATTAGTAGTTTGCTAAATAAAATAGTTAGGTTAGCCTGAAGAGCCTTTACTGCCCAGTGATTACATTTTCAGAGAAAAAAAGTCTGAGATGTTTCAGTAGACCAAATAATTCAGGCCAACATCAATACAGCAGGTTATGGAAAATGCTATAGCATACACTCTGTGTGTGTGTGTGTGTGTGTGTGTGTGTGTGTGTGTGTGTGTGTGTGTGTGTGTGTGTGTGTGTGTGTGTGTGTGTGAATATGTGTGTGAGTGTATGCGTGTGTAAATACACAGGCACACACACACACACACACACACACACACACACACACACATATATATATATATATATATATATATATATATATATATATATATATATATATACGGATTCACTATACAATCTTGAAATACTGAAATGTCAAATTTCAGTATTTCGAGACTGAATAGTCGAAAACCCACAAACACGAAAACCCACAATCACAAATACCACAACTGCGACCATTCACACACACACACATACACCTACCTAACTAAACAAACATAACAACACACACAAACACACCTAACCTACCTATAAGCAGGGGGCAAGCACTCCTGCACCTCCCACATGGGGGGCTGCACCCCCCCACCCCCCCTACTTATATATTCTAACTCTGAGGTCGCACTAAACACACAAACACACAAAAAACACCATTGCACACACTCACACACACTAAAATCCCTACCCAATATCCTCAAACACACAACACTTACCTGAAACCCTAGATAAATCCACAAACCGCACCACATGCCACGAACGTGACACCACGATAGTGGTGGATTCAACATTTGCGGATTCGGCATAGTGTAGTTTTGGGTAACTGCACTTTCCACTATTCGGTCTCGACGTACTGAATTTCGACATTTCAGTATGTCGAGATTGTCTAGTGTATCTATATATATATATATATATATATATATATATATATATATATATATATATATATATATATATATATATATATATATATGTATATATATATATATATATATATATATATATATATATATATGTATCTATATGTATATATATATATATATATATATATATATATATATATATCTATGACAGCATGCCATTTAATTGAACATTTATATTGTTGAACGTGCTTAGCACTGGCAGAAGTTTTTGAAACTCATTTGAAAGCTTCTGCAGGTGTTAAGTCCATGCAAGACTGTATGTAGTGGGGATCAGAGAATCAGTGAATTTGCCTTGTTTTCCATTGCAGAGTGATCTTGCAGTTGGTATATATAATTAGCAGGGGGTAGGGTAAGCAGCCCTCCACATCAGATGTGCAGGGAGGCTTGCCCCCCCCCCCTGCAAAAAAAGGTGTTTTTTTTTTGTTTGTTGTTTCATTGTTTTCAATTATAGTCTTTCAGGATCGATTGTAACCCATTCATCATTTGTGGGTTTTGATGTTTCAAGGTACAACTGTATACTGGTATATGAAGATTTATGTAAAACAAGTTTCATCGCAAAGAAAAACTCATTTATTGTAAAAATCATTTAATTGAATCTTATTTTATCCAGAATGTAACAGAAACAGAAAATACACCTCCACATTTTGTTTTTGCAGGGCTGAAAGTCCCTCTGCATCCCCCACTCCCTTACATAAATATATTAACTTTATTATTGCACAAACAAGGAGAAAACAGAAAATACTACACATGACAAATCACTACTGCCCATATTTTAATTTTTCAATGGTTGTGTGTCTGCAGAATTAGTATATTTAAATAAGAGCATATGGGTGCAAAGCTTCCCCACGTGGCAGGATGATGAGCTTGCCCGTCTGCAAAAAGAGGATTTTGAGGTATATTTTTGGTTTCTGACATACTAGATGAAATATGATTTGATTAAATGAGTTTTAGATTAAACTGATATATTTTGCTGGGATAAAAAATGTTTTATATAAATATACATATACACCCTCCCATGTATCTTTCTATCTATAAATATAAACATATATATATATATATATATATATATATATATATATATATATATATGCAGCAAGACAGAGGGGCCCAAAAACATCCAGTTTCAATAAAAAACTTTTATTGTCGACACCACAAGCACTTTCACAGACTAAGCTGCTTCTTCAGGTAATGTCTATCAAACTAAAAAACTTAGTTTAAATACTATATACTACCTCCCTTGATTAATCATGTAACATCAAGGCACTCAAATTATTTAAATAAACAGTCTCATAAAAACATATGCATAGCACCTAAGTACAGAAATCATAATACATTCATAGAAATGCATATGTAACATATATATATATATATATATATATATATATATATATATATGTGTGTGTGTGTGTGTGTGTGTGTGTGTATATATATATATATATATATATATATATATACATACACACACACACACACACACACACACACACACACACACATATATATGTAAAAGCATAAAAATACAATAATACAAAAACAAAAAACATTCAACGTTTTAGGTTCCTAGATTTCGCTTAGGTTTTATAGGGACCACGTCATTGAGTCCATGCCCACTATCACCTCTCAGTCTAATGACCACTTAGACTCAAGCTGCTCAGTACTATTCCTGATGTCATCACCCCTTAATGTCTCATGCACCCTCCCTATAACCCAAAACTTAAACATATGCTCAGTACCACTGGCAATGGCATGTTTCGCAAGGGCATTAGTTTTATTCCCTTTGCTAATATGATACCGAGGTTCCTTTATTCTTTCTCTAAGTGTTCTATCCGTCTTGCCTACATAAAATTTTGAACACAGTAAACAGTGGGCCAAGTAAACAATGTGGGAAGTGTTACATGTAGCAAAGACTTTAAGTCTATATATTCTATCCTGATCAGGATGTGTGAAAGTAGAACTGCTGTCAATGTAAGTGCATACACTGCAAGTGCCACATGCTAAAGTGGCATTACTGCTATAGTCATGATCATTGAGTAACTTAAGGTCTTTTTTAAGGATTTCATGTTTCTAAATACAAACCTGTGGGTGGCTGTATCACTCTGGAAATATCTTTGTCTGTCATAAGGATTTTCCAGTGTTTTCTAATAACATTGATGTACATGGAGACATTACTAGAATAATGTAATGGTACCCTCAGTTTAGAAGAAAATGATAAGATTGTAATTAAACCTGCAGACAAGGGGGGACCAATTGTTATAATGGACACCATTTGGTATAATGAAGCCATGAACAATATGCTAGCAGATAGGAAGTTTTATTTAACTATTAATCAAAAAAAGTTGAGCCCATGAAGTTGCTTATCACGCATTCATTGAACAAGTTGTATCTAGAGAAAATGATATATAAGAACTTGTTATATTATTTTATGGTTACAGATTCACTACTGCCTATAATACAAGGTCTTCCGAAAGTTCATAAAAATGCACAAAATCCCCCTATGCGCCCTATTGTAGCAGGATGCAATTGGCTGACAGAGCCCCTCTTTCTATTTGGAAAAAACTTTGAGACCATTGTTAAATAAGAATATTGTTATTTTGAGCATTTTCTGAACAATTTGTTTGATTTTTTTGAATGCTAACTTTGGTAAAATTTTTACTTAAGTTACTCAAGGAATAATCATGACTATAGCAGTAATGCCACTTTAGCATGTGGCACTTGCAGTGTATGCACTTACATTGACAGCAGTTCTACTTTCATACATCCTGATCAGGATAGAATATATAGATTTAAAGTCTTTGCTACATGTAGCACCTACAACATTGTTTACTTGGCCCACTGTTTACTGTGTTCAAAATTTTATGTAGGCAAGACGGATAGAACACTTAGAGAAAGAATAAAGGAACCTCGGTATCATATTAGCAAAGGGAATAAAACTAATGCCGTTGCGAAACATGCCATTGCCAGTGGTACTGAGCATATGTTTAAGTTTTGGGTTATAGGGAGGGTGCATGAGACATTAAGAGGTGATGACATCAGGAATAGTACTGAGCAGCTTGAGTCTTAAGTGGATCATTAGACTGAGAGGTGATAGTGGGCATGGACTCAATGACGTGGTCCCTATAAAACGTAAGCTGAAATCTAGGAACCTAAGATGCTGAATGTTTTTTGTTTTTGTATTATTGTATTTTTATGTATATATATATATATATATATATATATATATATATGTATGTATGTGTGTGTGTGTGTGTGTGCGTGTGTGTGTGTGTGTTACATATGCATTTTTATGAATGTATTATGATTTCTGTACTTAGGTGCTAAGCATATGTTTTTATAAGACTGTTTAAATAATCTGAGTGCCTTGATGTCACATGATTAATCAAGGGAGGTAGTATATGTTATTTAAACTGAGTTTTTTAGTTTGATAGGCATTACCTAAAGAAGCAGCTTAGTCTGTGAAAGTGCTTGTGGTGTCGACAATAAAAGTTTTTTATTGAAACTGGCCATTTTTAAGTCCCTTTATCTTGCTGGACTAATTTTTTGGTTTTCTTTACTGGGACTTTTTCATCAGAAAGGGTTGGTATTTGTGTTTGTTCTGTTATTACTACTTTTTTATATACCATACCCACTGGTGAAATGGCTGAAGGCTGTGATGATATTGTGGAAATGGACTATACACCTGAAAAAATGGTGAAAGAGGCGAATGCCAAGGAGAGATTTTTGAATTCTGTGCTGCATAAAGTCAACCCATTAATGGACTATGCAAGTAATATACATGAGAGTGAGCCTTCTACTTTAGACATTGTCCTACTTAAAAACAAATTCTATAATCTTGGCAGACTTTTGTTTAAACGTAAGCAGAAACAATATGAGAAATTCCATATGGAGATACGTTTTAAGGAATAAGTAATCCCTAGGGGCCTTCGTATTTTAAAGATGCCTGCACAAACTAAGCCAGATGATGAACTGTTAACAGAATGGCAAAAGATTAACCTAAACTGCAGCTTGTCTTACATGAGGTTACTAATTAAGCAGGCAGACAAGGAGATTAAGCGAATATCGCTGCCTCTAATGAAAGTTTATGATGAAGTGATAACCTTATTTTCTGCAGAAGTGCTAGAGAAACATGTTATTGAAAGTTTAGATTCTGTTTCTGCATGAGAGAAGACTCTTGCGAATCAAACAAAAGCAGTTCTCTAGAGACAGAGATGACTTTATGAAAGGTAATGTTTTTATGTGGCCAAGAATACAAAACAGACATACTTCTACTTTGGGAGGGTTTAAACAGTTTAACTGTGATTCTGACACATCCTCTGATCTTCCAGCTCCAGTTTCTGTGGTCACGAATAATCCAGCCAGTCAGAGGCTGGAATATACATTCACAGAAGCACTGACATCACCTAGCACAAATGTAGCTGTTACTACTACTGATGGCAAAGAGCAGGGAGCACGCAGAAAAACTTTTCAAGTAACAGCACAAATACATTCAAATGGGAATTTAAACTCCCCACTGCAAAAAGGATTAACACAAAGCTTTAGTACCCCAAAAGTCAATGGCACAAGACACCCTTTAGTCCAGCAGAGGCTTCCATTCCCTTTACCTTGCAAGGAATGGAAGCTGGAATAGCAGAGCACTCATTCAAGGAGTCATAGCAGAAACAAAAGGAAACAAGAAGAGACCCACTTGAGTGTTCCCAGCACAAAGAAACCAGTAAGTTGACTGAAGTTATTTTCAATGACTTAATTTTAAATCTTACTGCATATCATCTTACAGAGTATGAAAGAAGCGTTTTACAAAAAGGACTTTCATTTATTCCTACACAAACATCAGACTTCACTGAAGTTATATTTGATGTTAAACTGTTGTAAGGAATCTAATGTTAAAGCTTATGTATAAGGATAAAAATTTAATGTCTGAGAACCAGGTTTATAATAATGTTTGTTTTAAAAAAACAAGTATTTTTGTACCTATGTTAAATCCTTTGGTTAGTGCATTTGAAAAACTATGTGTTGATGTAAATAATACAACTAATTATTTACACTTTTCTATGAATGCATCAACACAAAGTATGCATTTTCTTGATGTTACTGTTGAAGTGGATGAGAATGGATCCATTTTTACTAAATTGTATTAGAAACCATGCCATGTCAACCATCTTTTGTATAGGCATAATACGCACCCCACCCACATTTTTAGTAATGTGGTTAAGAATCAAGATTTTAGAGCATCCAGGTTAAATGTATAGGTTCATAGGTTGGCACTAGGTTATCGGCCCTAGGGCCTATACAAGCCTAGCTATAACAATTCCCTGGCTATTTCTTTCTGCAGTATTTACTTCCCTGGACCCCTGTCTAGCAGGGTGACTGACATGTTCCCCGAGGTGACTTTCCTATCTCCCATCCAATCATTAAGGTTCCTTTTGAAGAGGGCCAAAGAGGTGCTCTGCTTGACATGTATGGGCAGTCTATTCCAGAGTCTGGGGAGTCTGTGGGTCAGGAACCTATCCCTCCAGCATGTTTTGTTCATTGTGATGACAAGGTTTAGATCCCAGGAGTGTGTGTCTCTGAGGGATTGGGATCTCTTTAAGTGTAGCATGTCCAACAGCTCTGGGTTTGACATGGCCTTGTATGTTAAGCAGAGATCACCTCTGAGTAGACGATATGTGACAGAGTAAAGGTGGAGTTTTTTTAGATGGTCAGCATAGAGCATCTGCTTTAGGCCTGTGATTCTTTTAGTGAGGCATTTCTGCAGCCTTTCCAGTTGTTGCAGATGTCTTGAGAGGTACATACCAAAGGGGGCGCTGTATTCTATAATGGGTCTAATGAGGGATGAGTACAGTGGGACAATGACCTCCTTTTTTCTGGATGAAAAGCCCATAGTGATGACGTGTGCCACATAGAAGGATTTCCTGACTGTTGTGGCAATGTGGTTATCGAAGGTGAGACCACTGACAACCTGTGTCCCTAAGTCTCTTATCACACTTTTGGTGTTTAGTGTACTGCCACCTATGTGGTAATTCATGGGTACATGTTTTTTCCAAAGGGAATAACTATACTTTTCTTGGCATTGAGCTTGAGCCTATGGCTCTGGCACCAAGCATCTGTTTCTGTAAGGCCCTTTTGTAGACTATCCACATCATTTAGGGATTCAATAATGGCTCCCAGTTTGCAGTCATCTGCAAACTTTGTTAGCCAGAGTCCCTTAGTGTTGGCCTGTACTTCAGAGAAGTATATGCCAAACAAGAGCGACTGAACCCTGAGGTACTCTACTTGTCACTTGTCTGGAACTGGATTTGAACTCAGCTACTTTTACAGTGTGGGTTCTGTCAGTTAGCCAGTTGGCAACCCATCGAGTGATGTAGGGATTAATGCCCAGTTTAGTAAGTTTATCCATGATTCTAGAGTGTAGGATGGTGTTGAAGGGCCTTGGTGAGGTCCAGATAGGCTGTGTGGACCACCTTACCCTTGTCCACGGCACTGGAGACTGATTCGGAGAAGTCAGTCAGGTTCAGGAGACAAGATCGTTGAATGTTTTTTGTTTTTATATTATTGTATTTCTATGTTTTATATATATATATATATATATATATATATATATATATATATATATATATATATATATATATATATATATATATATATATATATATATATATATACATATATGTGTGTGTGTGTGTGTGTGTGTGTGTGTATTACATATGCATTTTTATGAATGTATTATAATTTCGGTACTTAGGTGCTATGCATATGTTTTTATGAGACTGTTTAAATAATTTAAGTGCCTTGATTTCACATGATTAATCAAGGGAGGTAGTATATGTTATTTAAACTGAGTTTTTTAGTTTGATAGACATTACCTGAAGAAAGAGCTTTGTCTGTGAAAGCACTTGTGGTGTCGACAATAAAAGTTTTTTACGGAAACTGGGCGTTTTTTAATCCCGCTGCCTTGCTGGATTAATTTTTTGGGTTTCTTTACTGGGACTTCTTTACCAGAAAGGGTTGGTATTTATGTTTGTTCTATTTATATATATATATATATATATATATATATATATATATATATACATATATCTATATACATATATATATATATATATATATATATATATATATATATATATAGGTCTACTTCAGAATCCCGAAATCCCACAAGCACAAAGACAAAAATCCTGAGATGACAATTGTGAAACTGAAACTTCCAAACTATGTAAGTATCCCCCGGGCAAGTAAACACTTGCCCAACATAACACTAAAACCCACCACACTATCTAAAACCCTCCCCCAACTATATATACCAACTCCAGGACTGCACTACAGTAGAGAAAGGGCATAAGTCCCCACGGTGAGCAAGTGTTTACTTGTCCTGAGTATACTTACGCAGTTTGGTATTTTCAGTTTCGTGATTGTCGCCTCAGAGATTTCATCTTCATGCTTGTGGGATTTTGTACATATATATATATATATATATATATATATATATATATATATATATATATGGTTTACTATGGAAAAGTGTAAATGCACCCGGTCAAGTCATCACATCATTGAACTGGAATAGTGAAAATGAAAACATTTTCCAGCCCCCATCTCGAACCATGGTAATGTCGATATTCATCTTTGTGACTTCGATATTCAGGCTCTGGTGTAGTACGGTTCGATGCTTTGCCTCTTGGAAAACCTGGTTTTGACCATCCGTCATGCGACTGGGTGCATTTCCAGGTCTTCATAGTAAACCTATACACACCAACAGCTGGCAACAACTTAAAACAGTGAACAAAAAGCTTTGGGCAGGATAACAAAAGACGATGAGTCCTCGGCTTGGACACACTGAGTTTATTCCAAACACAAATGAAACAGTACGTTAAGCGCTTTCATCTGAAACCAGACTTCTTCAGAACGTACTACTGAGTTCTCTAATTGTTTAAATAGAAGTCATCTGACACAAATTTGGCGCCAAAACATAAATACACAATAAATTACATATATTCCTGCAGTGCTGTTATCAATTGAATAAGGCAAAGTAGTATATATAAATATAAATATAAATGTTAAAATACTAAAATGCTAAAATGCTACTACTCTCCCTCAGTACTAAATGATGCATGCTTTCCTAAGTTCATTTGTCTAAACAACAATGAAAATGCTAATGCAAATATATATACTGCTAATAATACTGCACAAATATAAAATATGATGAATGGTACATATGTAAATGTGACAATATGTTAAAACTGTACAAAAAGCTTCACAACAATAATACCTAATATGACAACAATTCTAGCCAACTTATTTTCTCAAATTTAAAAATGGTTTAATGCTAATGTTGTCATTAATACCTGGAAAATTTGTTGCATCCAAAATAATCTGCCATCTGCTTTCTTTTAGTCCCAGTAATGTTTTAATATTACCTCCATATGGTGTTTGTTCAGCCTTATCTATAATGTAAAACATGAATGTATGACTGTCATTTGTATTAACCATATGTCGATATAAGGCATTTCTACTATCTTTTTTACTTATAGCATACTGATGCTCATATATACGTCTTTTAAACAATCTTTCTGTCTTACCTATGTAGAATGCATAGCATGCTACACAGGTAGCTAAATATATCACATATGTGGAGCTGCAGTTGCCAGTTATACTTGGTAAAAATGTAGAATTAATATTATGTAACCTAGTACCTTTACACACTTTAATAAATTGGCATTGATTGCAATGTCCACATTTTGTTGTATGTTTGTTAGCTCTTACTGATGTTCCTTTTGACCTTTCTAATAATTTCTTGATATTAAATCCTGTTTTATAAACTATTTTCATATCCATACCTAAAATGGACATGGATTCTCTATTTACTACAAATTGGTTCCATCTCTCCTTTAAACATACTTCAATGTATTTAACTGCCGGAGAATATGTCAATACACATACTCTTGGACCATGCTCTGCTGAACTTTGTTCTCTTTGAATATTTATATTTTGATCTCCTAATACTGGTTTATACTTATTGCCCCATTCTTCTATAATGTATTTATTTATCCCCTTAAGAATTTGTTTGGGGTACCCTCGATTTAAGAACATTGTATTCATAAGATCTATTTCTCTCATCATCATTTCTTTGGTTGAACACATCCTTGCTGCTCTTATGCATTGTCCTTTGTATATGTTTTTAAATACATGCTTAGGATGGTTGCTGGTGTAGGACAAATAATCATTAGAGAACGTGTCCTTTCTATAAATACAAGACTTAAAACCAGTATCCCCATGACAAATATATGTATCGAGGTATGCTATTCCTTCCTTATTTGTAACATGGGTAAATCTCAAAAATTCTGTTGTACTATTGATGTAATTTATGAAATTGTCTATTTCCACCAATGGACCTTCCCATAAAATGAACAAATCGTCTAGGAATCTGGTGTAATACCGAATATACTGATAAAATTCAGTTTTGAATATAAATTCAGATTCCAACTCTAACATTACCATGTTGGCAAAAATTGGGGCACAAGATGCCCCCATGGCAACACCTCTAGTTTGTTTAAACATTTCTCCTTCAAACCTGATATAATTATTCTCAAGTATGACCCCCATCATTTCTGTAATAAGACAAACTCTGTCCCAACTCATGTTAGTCATCTTTCGCAAACTGTTGGAGAAATACTCTAACCCCACATCCTTAGGGATGCAAGAAAATAAATCTATCACATCGATAGTTAAAAATATTAATTCCTTGTTCCATATCTGTGGGGTTAGTTGTGATAGAAATGTCCAGGAGTCCTTAATGAGATGTGATGTAACCTCATAAACTGGTTTGACCCATGTGTCTATTGCTTTACCTAAGGGAAATGTTTTAGACCTACTACCAGATATGATAGGTCTAAACGGTGGATGCTCTACATTTTTGTGCACCTTAGGAATTCCCACTATGGTGGCAAGTACCGGATGTTCTACTTTCATAAACTCATATATCTCACTAGTGATCCTTTTGTCAAGCAAATATTCTTCCAATATCATGTCCACTTTGTTATGTCCTATATTGATTTCATTAAGCGAAATTTTTTCATAGTTGCCTGAATTATATAATATATGCCGAATCTCCCTAATGTAATCCTCTGTGTTAAACATAACAATGCCTCCCCCCTTGTCGGGTTTCATCAATCTAACTTGTTTGTTATTGATGAATTCCACCAGGCATGCTTGTTCTGCTTCAGTAAGATTGCACTCAGCATTGCAGTCCCTAGTTTTAATTTTATACATATCACTGCATGCTGTTTTTTCAAACAATAAAATGTTGGGGTTACTGGGAGGTATAAACGTGCTTTTCTTTTTTAAAACACTATGTATATTTGGTTCAGTCCTTTGTAACTGTTGGTCAAAGTGTAAAGCTAAATTCAATCTCCTACAGTATAATTTTATTTCCAAAATCGTATCCACAATATTGAAACGTGCAGTAGGTATGAACTTCATCCCTTTAGAAAACAAACTAAAGAATTCATCTGTGATGCTGTAATTGGTATAATTGAAAACATTAAAACCATTTCTGGTAAAAAGTATGTCATCTTTCTTGTCAATATTGTTTGTTAAAGCTGCTGTATGTTCGTGCTCATTAACTTCCATCCTATTTGTTTCCCTAACTTCATCTTTGCTAACTACTGTGTCCATTAGTGGTGTATTGGACATATCCCCAGCAAGCTCTTCATCTTGATTCTGCTGTATGCTGTCTATGTGCGAGTCATTTATCTCCATTTCCTGTTTCTTCCCCCATGAAAGTTTTTTGATGAAATATGAACTCCCTGCTGGTATGTTTCATCATAATCTCTCCCTTCATGGTCCATGTTTCTATCAGTATGCTGCTGTCTCCTACCATTCCGTTTAGGCCAAACATAAGCTCTATTATTTGCATATAATTCAACATCTCTATTTAATTTCTTTTCCTTCCTTTGATGTATACCTATGGCTTTCTTATCTGCATCAACAAATTGCTTTTCATATAATTCATTCCACTGATTGAACAACCTGTCATTCAAAATTTCACCATTTAATTTATCTACCTCATTGATCACAAAAGATAATTTCTCATCATTTTTCTGTATCAACATCTTCAGATAGTCAAAACCAAAACTATCAAATAACTTATTAAATTCACTTATTGTGTCATCGTTTAATTCATGTCCCATAGGTATTTTGAAAAACCTAATGCCCTTAGGCACAACATGTAACATCAAACACTTACTAAAATATGCATTTTCAATTTTGATATTTTTGATGGTAACCAACTTTTTACCCATAGAGTATATTTTGTCCTTGATGCTGTTCCTAGCGACATACTCATTCCCACTATCATTTCTTATTTTTTGTCTACCTTCATATTTATTATATCTATCAAAATTATATTCATCATTTAAAAATTTGTCAAAAACACCATTATTACCATTGTAACATCTGTTCTTATTACCCTGTACATTCCCACTGACTGTTTTAATAACATAAGGACTTAGATTTAAATCAATACCTTTGTTAGAGTCCAAAACATTTTTTGTACAAGCTGCATAAGTCCTTATTGGCGCCGTCCTTTTAGGACGAGCACCTAAACGATCGATGTCTTCCCTTGTTTGAAACATGCTAAAGTCAAATGTAAAGTCGTCTGATAGCGACTTACTACCACGCTCCCTCCTCAATTCCTTGTCTCGTTGTTTGGTCGTGGAATTGACATTGTCCATAGGGCTACCTTGCCCATTCGGTATGGCTATCTGCGTACTCGCATCAACCCTAAAAGCAACTGATGAATTTAAAAGATCGTTCCTTTCCATACGTTCCTCACTCGACGTGAGGGAAGGTTGTCTGCACCGCAGAGAACGTTTGGCGTCAGTGCTGCTAATAGCGATAGTGCGTCCCACTAGCTCCATTAGCTTTGTCATTTCCTCCTTCAAAGTACTGAGTTCATACAGGATAGACGCTAATTCACTCTGGTCCGATGGAGCCTGAGTACCATCGTTGTTTTCCATACCTTCGGCTGCAACCAATACTCTCCAACAGCTGGCAACAACTTAAAACAGTGAACAAAAAGCTTTGGGCAGGATAACAAAAGACGATGAGTCCTCGGCTTGGACAGACTGAGTTTATTCCAAACACAAATGAAACAGTACGTTAAGCGCTTTCATCTGAAACCAGACTTCTTCAGAACGTACTACTGAGTTCTCTAATTGTTTAAATAGAAGTCATCTGACACAAATTTGGCGCCAAAACATAAATACACAATAAATTACATATATTCCTGCAGTGCTGTTATCAATTGAATAAGGCAAAGTAGTATATATAAATATAAATATAAATGTTAAAATACTAAAATGCTAAAATGCTACTACTCTCCCTCAGTACTAAATGATGCATGCTTTCCTAAGTTCATTTGTCTAAACAACAATGAAAATGCTAATGCAAATATATATACTGCTAATAATACTGCACAAATATAAAATATGATGAATGGTACATATGTAAATGTGACAATATGTTAAAACTGTACAAAAAGCTTCACAACAATAATACCTAATATGACAACAATTCTAGCCAACTTATTTTCTCAAATTTAAAAATGGTTTAATGCTAATGTTGTCATTAAAGTGGGAGTTAGAGTGGGAATCTGAATTTATATTCAAATCTGAATTTTACCAGTATATTCGGTATTACACCAGATTCCTAGACGATTTGTTCATTTTATGGGAAGGTCCATTGGTGGAAATAGACAATTTCATAAATTACATCAATAGTACAACAGAATTTTTGAGATTTACCCATGTTACAAATAAGGAAGGAATAGCATACCTTGATGCATATATTTGTCATGGGGATACTGGTTTTAAGTCTTGTATTTATAGAAAGGACACATTCTCTAATGATTATTTGTCCTACACCAGCAACCATCCTAAGCATGTATTTAAAAACATATACAAAGGACAATGCATAAGAGCAGCAAGGATGTGTTCAACCAAAGAAATGATGATGAGAGAAATAGATCTTATGAATACAATGTTCTTAAATCGAGGGTACCCCAAACAAATTCTTAAGGGGATAAATAAATACATTATAGAAGAATGGGGCAATAAGTATAAACCAGTATTAGGAGATCAAAATATAAATATTCAAAGAGAACAAAGTTCAGCAGAGCATGGTCCAAGAGTATGTGTATTGACATATTCTCCGCAGTTAAATACATTGAAGTATGTTTAAAGGAGAGATGGAACCAATTTGTAGTAAATAGAGAATCCATGTCCATTTTAGGTATGGATATGAAAATAGTTTATAAAACAGGATTTAATATCAAGAAATTATTAGAAAGGTCAAAAGGAACATCAGTAAGAGCTAACAAACATACAACAAAATGTGGACATTGCAATCAATGCCAATTTATTAAAGTGTGTAAAGGTACTAGGTTACATAATATTAATTCTACATTTTACCAAGTATAACTGGCAACTGCAGCTCCACATATGTGATATATTTAGCTACCTGTGTAGCATGCTATGCATTCTACATAGGTAAGACAGAAAGATTGTTTAAAAGACGTATATATGAGCATCAGTATGCTATAAGTAAAAAAGATAGTAGAAATGCCTTATATCGACATATGGTTAATACAAATGACAGTCATACATTCATGTTTTACATTATAGATAAGGCTGAACAAACACCATATGGAGGTAATATTAAAACATTACTGGGACTAAAAGAAAGCAGATGGCAGATTATTTTGGATGCAACAAATTTTCCAGGTATTAATGACAACATTAGCATTAAACCATTTTTAAATTTGAGAAAATAAGTTGGCTAGAATTGTTGTCATATTAGGTATTATTGTTGTGAAGCTTTTGTACAGTTTTAACATATTGTCACATTTACATATGTACCATTCATCATATTTTATATTTGTGCAGTATTATTAGCAGTATATATATTTGCATTAGCATTTTCATTGTTGTTTAGACAAATGAACTTAGGAAAGCATGCATCATTTAGTACTGAGGGAGAGTAGTAGCATTTTAGCATTTTAGTATTTTAACATTTATATTTATATTTATATATACTACTTTGCCTTATTCAATTGATAACAGCACTGCAGGAATATATGTAATTTATTGTGTATTTATGTTTTGGCGCCAAATTTGTGTCAGATGACTTCTATTTAAACAATTAGAGAACTCAGTAGTACGTTCTGAAGAAGTCTGATTTCAGATGAAAGCGCTTAACGTACTGTTTCATTTGTGTTTGGAATAAACTCAGTGTGTCTAAGCCGAGGACTCATCGTCTTTTGTTATCCTGCCCAAAGCTTTTTGTTCACTGTTTTAAACCTATACACACACACACACACATATATATATATATATATATATATATATATATATATATATATATATATATTATACTAAAAAATGAACAATTAAACTAGAAGTTAGAAGAAAAATAGTCAATAGTAAATCCAAAGGCACACCACGGACTGGGATGTGTAGAAATCCTTTAATATTAAAACTAGGTCAGAACAGTAAGTGCTTTCGCGTTGCACAGAACGCTTCTTCAGACTTATTAAAATTTCAAACCAAACTTAGCATTTAAATAGCTGTTAATGAAACAAACTGACCAATGACAAGGCATGTGAAAATACAGATAGAACAAAACCTATCAAAATAAAAGGTTCCTAGTGGTGCTGATATCCAGCACTTATCACAAATACCCCTGTATATGTTCTATAGTATTAATGCATCATTGTAAACAATGTGTAGAATCGGAGGAACAATTCGAGTTTCAGAAGAAAGTCCTGAAGCATGTAAGTCGAACATAGTTATAAACATTTCTAATTATGTTCTAAATGAAGCAGAGAAATCATTACTCAGTAAGGGACTGTCATTTATTCCTTTGACTTGATGTTGTGGACTTAATAGACATAAAAATGTTTGTTAGGAATGTTAATTTAAAAATCATGTTTGGTAATTGTGATGATGATGTTGCGGTTGGAAATAGGAAACCTTCCACCTATATACCCCCAGTTAACCTGCTGTTGGAAGCCATTGAAAAGGCTTGTGAGGAAGATTTATTGAAAGCCTTTGAGAATAATAGAGAGAATGTTAAAAGTGAATTCTTTAACATGACTAGTGGAGAACTGGGACCTTTAAAGAATTTATAATTGAATCCAGATATAATTATTAGGTCGGCCGATAAAGGTGTTGCCGTAGTTGTATTAGATAGAATATATTATGAAACCAGAATAAATGAAATGCTTAGTGATGTTAGTATATACCATGAATTGAACACTAATCAGTTAAACAAATTGATTAGTGATGTACACGGAGAATTATACAATTTACTCATGTCAAATATTATAAGCAACGAGCTTTATAACTATTTTTTGATAGAAACACCATCAATCCTTATTTTTAGGGGACTGCCCAAAGTACACAAGGACATTATGAATCCACCAATGAGGCCCATAGTGAGTAGTAGAGGTTGGTTGACTGAGACTTTGTCTATTTATATGGAGAAATGTTTGAGACCAGTAGCTGACAATACAGAGACTATTATAAAAGATACACAACATTTTCTCGAGACTTTTTCTAGCTATGTAAACACTGACAGCAGTATTTTTGATTATTTGGTTATGTTGGATGTACATCTTTATTTACTAAAATTCCCAATGATACAGGCCTTGATTGTGTGAGACTGTTTTTGATAAGCAAAGGGATCCCTAGAGGAGAGATTACTAGAATTATTATGCTACTGGAAATAATAAAACTGTCTTTCGGCTTTTCCCGGTTTGGGGTCGCCACAGCGGAACTCCGCTCCACTAATGATTGGCAGTAGATTTTTACGTGCTGGCTTGCCGGGCCTAATGCACAACCTTCAGTGAAGGAATGCCCATTCACGCATGCCGACACACAGAAGACGCTCTAACTGAGAATCGAATGTGCAACGTCTAACTGTGAGGCGACAACGCTACCACAGTACCACCATCATAATGTTTTTACTTGTGGGAATAAATATTATTTGCAAGTAAATGGAGTGGAAATGGGGACACCCTGCACAAATTCATATGCCAACACTGTCATGGCTTATTGGGAGCATACGTATGTAATAAATAATATTTTGTTTAGTGAGAACATCAGATATTACAAAAGTTTTGTTGATGTCTTTATAGTATGGAAAGGGAATCTTGAGACACTAAATGATTTTGTTGACTATATAAATGGTACCACTAGGTTTTTAAACTTTACAGCTAGTTGGTCCAAGAAAGAGACAGATTTCCTTGATGTCTCCATAGTTATAGGCACAGATGAGATTCATACACAATTGTTTAGGAAGAATTGTAGAAAGAATACATTATTACATAGAAACAGCATGCATCCCCCTCATGTATATCGCAATATAGTGAAAGGCCAAGGACTAAGGGTATCTAGGCTGACCAGCCATGATTCAACTTATGTAAGGACAATAGATAACCACAAAAATGAATTTAGAGCCAGAGGTTATAACGATAGAAAAAGAGCAGGGGTATTAGATACCTTAGCTGCAAGTAGAAATGATAGAGGTAAACCTTTCTTTAAACAGGGCAGACACCATCTGCACAAAAGTGATACTGGTAAACAGACCCATAGGCTTACCATTCCCTATACTAATAGTAATAAGAGGATTAATGAGATAATTAAGAGGCATTGGAATATTTTGACTGTGGATGAAACAGTTTTACAGATAGTAGGGGAGCAACCTAGATACTCTTATAGGAATACCAAATCCCTTAAGAGAATTCTCTGCTATGAAAAAAGCACAATTAATACAGTGAAATCAGATAGGCAAGGAACTTTTTCCTGCCGTAGCTGTAATCAATGTGCCTTTATGGCAAATGCTAATACTTTCAAGCACCCGGATACAGGGAAAGTATACACTTTTAGATACTATGCTGATTGTAAATCTAGGAATCTAGTATATCAGCTCAATGTTCCAAATGTATCTCTTTCTATATAGGGAAGACTAACAGGACGCTAAGGGAGAGAGTTAGAGACCACCTGTACGCTATACACAGAGATGACAAGCGAAATGCCCTAGCAAGACACACTATAAGCCATGATTTGTCTCATAAATTTAGTTTCTTAGCCATAGAACTTATTAGAACTACTGTTAGGCTAGGCAACATTAAGAATTATACGGAAAAGGAAGAGAACAAATGGATCTTAAGATATCAGGCAGATAAGGGGCATGGCCTGAATGAGAAAGTGAGTCTGAAACCTTTTTTGAAAGCTAGGCCATTTAATAGCTAGATTGTTTCTATACATTATAGCTAGGAATAGGTTCTGTGCTTTTAGACACAATGTTATTTAATAAGGTCTTGAGTAAGACCTTGTGCGATGGTTGCTTTATATATGGTCCTTTTACCTGCATATGTAAAGCTCTTATGTTTACATTTGAAGTGAATATGTCTTGTTTTTGGATATATATACACATGGTTAGAAGAGGATGCCACAGTACTGTTTTTGTACCACTGCTTTGTGAATAGCTCTAGCATATTGCCATATTACCATCTAGTGCTTTCGTATCTTGATTATTGTACTTTTAGGTAGATATACATTTTTGTACACATTTTTGTATATATCAAATGTTACTTGTTTACACATAACGTATTATAAGGAACATGGTTCCATATGGAGATATACATATATATATTTTTACCCATTCTTTATGGTTAGGAGCATGTCCGTAGAAGCGAATGCTATTTTATGAGATATAGTGCACTTTTCTAGTTTGTTTTTCGATGTACATACCTTCAGCCAGTTTTTATCAGCTGTATAAGGTTGCATACATACATTAAAGTGATAAGTCATCTGTTTTGAGTTTATATACCCATGTACATATGAAGTTTTTATAATAATCTTTTAATGGTTTTAGATATCTATGTATTGTAGTTTTTTATATATATTTATTATTTTGTGCCTAGTATATACACATTGTTTATAATGATGCATTAATACTATAGAATATATACAGGAGTATTTGTGATAAGTGCTGGATATCAGCACCACTAGGAACTTTTTATTTTGATAGGTTTTGTTCTATCTGTATTTTCACATGTCTTGTCATTGGTCAGTTTGTTTCATTAACAGCTATTTAAATACTAAGTTTGGTTTGAAATTTTAATAAGTCTGAAGAAGCATTCTTTGCAACATAAAAACGCTTACTGTTCTAACCTGGTTTTAATATTAAAGGATTTCTACACATCCCAGTCCATGGTGTGCCATTGGATTTACTACTGACTATATTATTTTTATCTATAACTAGATAATCTGACCATGAAAGTTGATAGAATAGCATGTTTTGCATTAGCATAAATTTTCTGAAGGACATGAAATCTGAAACTCAATGCCTGCCATTATTTTCTGTCTTCAGTCCTCAATGATTTTCAGTGATTTGCCAGAAAACCATACTTTCATGAGAAACAGTCCAAAATATGAAGCAAAAATCTTCCTTCTGCAAAAATCTGGACTGTTGAGAGGTATACCTACCACCCACCTTCACTTCTTTAGCTCTCACAAAACCTCACCCTTCTGCTTAATTTAAAATAACCTCACCTTTTCTACTACATTTCTGTTACATTTTCTCTTACACTATTAGTATTTTACTGGCTTACAGTTATTTTCTCACCCACCTTCCTATGAATGGCAGGCTAGTACCCTGCTCTGTATTCCAGTCTCCTTCACTCATCTCTTCAAAAGTAAATGTACACAAGTACCTCATCCATGCCACTCCTTTTCCATATACTTCTGATTATGTCACTGACATCCACTTCCACAAATCCCTCACCTCCTCACATGCTCACCACATATGTAACTGATTATCATTTTGCTGTGTATGCTCCCAGAATGCCCATTTATACCTCTGCCATTCTATCTCAAACCCTGTGGGGTAATAAACTACCCAAAAAATATGTACATCTTCATACTTAACACACCAACACTATCCCCTTCACACCAACTCCTATTTGTTCAGTTTATTAAATCTACCAAAGATACATGCTTACTGGTCAAAATCCGGCTTTGCTCTAATCTTACATGCCACTCAGATAACAGTGTCATAATAACCTTTTGAAATGAAGTAGATTCAGGTTTTTTTACAAAGAGTTTAACATTGTCTTTAATTGCTTGGTGAAGCTGAGAGACTCCTTCACAATCTGTAGCTGAGATGTATCTGTCAGCAATACCTCTAGTTATAACACTGATATTTTATAGAAATCTTTAAAGGATGAATAGTGGCAATCATCTCAGGAACACTGATGTCACTACCCAGCTCTGTTTGTGCCAACCAGTAGAGTGCCTAAAACCCCTATCCAAGCTTGGGTCTACTTCACGTTGTTGTAAGCTGACAATATCGAGTCTGATATTGGTGGCACGACAATATCAAAAGTGAAGAACATTGTGCAAGTAAACGGAAATCTCCGTAAGGGGAGATTTCCATTTACCTCAATGCAGTGCGGTCAAGGAGTTGGTATATTTAAGTAGGGGGTGTGTGGGGTGCAGGGGGGCTTGCCCCCCTACCTACGCCATTTATTTATTTTTTTTATTTTTTTTACATTATTCGATGTTTTACTTAATCAATCAATAAAGTTTGACCTTTATTGATTCCATTAAGTAAACTTTCGATAACTTGATATAGACGC
The DNA here is from genome assembly GCF_019279795.1 of Protopterus annectens. Lineage (NCBI taxonomy): Eukaryota > Metazoa > Chordata > Ceratodontiformes > Protopteridae > Protopterus > Protopterus annectens. The sequence goes on from NC_056731.1 coordinate 895,805,084, forward strand.
CCAAGCTTACCTAGGGAAGTGTCACTCTTTTTTCCTGACTAATAAATGCTGGTACTTCCCTCAAACTGTTTCACACAATCTCATTCATATTATTCAACCTCTTGTCTGTTAAACCCTTCATCATTTTGTTCAGCCTCTCCACTTTATTCTACTCTAATTTCCAAGCCAGCAATTTAAAATCAGTCTTTCCATGTGACCAGCATGGCATATCACACCTACATAGCCCTGCTTTCACCTTGAATATCTTCAACACCTAACTACTTCTTCAATAGTGCAGTCCTTCTTTGCACCTGCCCTTTATTTACAGTCTCCTTTGCATTGCGTTGCAGATCCCTCAACTCCCACAGAACAGCCACCACCTCACATTTTGAATTCTTCATCCTGTTACCAGCTTCATTCATTATTTCACACCTCCACACAGTTCCTTAGCTCTCTGTATGATGTTTCTTTCCATTCCATTCATGTACAAATCCTCTTCATCAGTCTTTCATCATATTCTGAGGCCACATCTCCTCTTTTGCCTTTATGCACTTCAAAGATTATAGGATCATAGGAGATTACTAGGCTATTGACCTGTAGGTCATTTCAAGCATAGCCATTTCATCCCAATGTAATACCATAGAAATGTTAGTTACTACTCAAGGTTGCATTTAGTAATAGCTGCCCATATACAGGATGATTGTGGGTGCTATCCCAGGTAAGAATTTATAGTGCCCCATCCACTCATCCAGGTTCCTCTTGAACAGTGTCATAGAGATGCTATGTTTCACATGAATAGGTAGCCTATTCCAAAGATGTGGCAGTAACTGGGAGATAAATCTGTCCCTCCAGCATGTCCTATTAAAGTTGCAGGCCATACTTAAGTCCCCGGAATGTGTAGCCCTAGTCCACTTGATTTATGGATATGCAGTAAGTTCATTAGGTTTGGGTCTGAGATTGCTCTGTAAATGGAGCTATATTACTTTGTCGAATGGCAGATCATCAAACTGCCATTTGTTGAACCTCTAATTATTGAAGCTGCTAATCGTTGAATAGAGTTTCCAGTGAAATTTTTCCTAGTGCAAACCAACAGTTGGCTACCATCTGGAATTTGCCCTTTTCCCCACTGTAGTGCAATCTCTGAGTTGGTATATTTAGTTGGGGGGGGTGCAGTCCCCCCCCCCACATGGCTAGGTTTTACATTTTATTATTTTCTTTAGAGTCGCTAGGGTGGCCTATCGTTGGTTTACCCTAGGAAAATTTTCACTGAAAATTCCATTCGGCGATAAGCGGCTTTGATAATTAGGGGTTCAACAAATGGCGGTTTGATGATCTGCCATTCGACAAAGTGATACAGACCCTTTCTAAGCCAGGCATAAGTCTCCCCTAAGAAGTTTATATGATACAGAATACAGTGACAGGGACTTCAGTCGGTCTGTGTAATCACGTGCTGGAGTTCCTTGATCTTCTTTGTTAGAAACCTCTGAGATCTCTCCAACTGCTGCAAGTGCTTTGTACAGTACATGCCAAATGGGGTGTTATACTCAATTATGGGCTGAATTAGTGATGAGTATACAGGGGTTTTAGCCTGTTTTGCTCTTGAGGAGATGCCTTTACTAATCAAGTATGCTACACAAAAAGCCTTCCTTACTAAGTAGACAAATGGTGGTCGAAGTTAAGGTGGCAGTCAACTTGTGATCACAGGTCCTTTACCACTTCATGGTAGCTAGGGTATTCTTGTTGATTTGATAGTGAGAAGGGACATTGTGCTGAAGGGAATGATGATGCATTTCTTTGCATTCAGTTTAAGGACATGACCAAGACACCAGCTATTGGTCTGTGTAAGACCCTCTGGCAGTATACTAACATAATTTGGGGATTCAATAATTGCACTCAGTTTGCACTTGTCTCCAAACTTGGTCAGCCACAATCCTGTAGTTTTGATTTGAACTTCTGAGAAGTATATACCAAACAGTAGGGGGGCCAGCACTAACCCCTGTGGCACCCCACTGGTAACAGGTCTGCTGGTTGATGTGGAGTCACCCACTTTGATAGTATGTGTCTGGTCTGTGAGCCAGTTGGCAACCCATCTTACAATGAAGGGGGTTACATTCAGTTTGCTAAGTTTATCAGTAATGCCTGAGTGTAGAATTGTGTGAAAAGCCTTTGTCAAATCAAGGTATGTTGTTTGCACAGATTTTCCCTCATCAACGGCCCTGGTCACATTTCTGAAAAAATCTATCAGATTTAACAGGCAGGATCTGCCCTTGACAAAAGTGAACTGTGTTGGATCCAGGGTTTGGAGATCACCTATGTATTTATTTATGAGGTCCATAATAATACATTCCATGGCCTTACAGATGCAGCTGGTCAGGCTTATGAGTCTGTAATTCCCCGGGTCTATTGCTTGGCCACCTTTGTGGAGGGGAATAACTGTTTAGACTATGAGTGAAACAGGTACTTAATGGTGATGCTAGTTCATGTTTTAGCCTATTTAGAAGACAGCATGGAATGCCATTTGGTCCCACAGAGACTGTGTTTTTTGCCTTGGACAAGGCTTTGATGATCTTTTTTTCAGATATGTAGGCTAGGGGGAGTTTGGGTGAAGGTTTATGATAGTTTTGCAGGGGATAAGGGAGTGAAATTTTCACCAAACCTATCTGCTAGCAGGTTTGCTATCTCTTTGAGGTCAGTGTGTGTGATACCATTGATCACTAGTTCTGCACATGCTTGGGTCCTACCTTTTAGGCTACATATGTAGCTGTAAAAGGCCTTATGGTAATCCTTGGCTGTGCTTACTAAGGTTTTTTTTTTTTTTTTTAAAGAGCCCTTAGAGAATTTGACGACTTGTCTGCCTGCTGAGGTTAAGAAGGTTGCTTTTCCATTGTTGAGGTCTGACCTTTTTTTCTTGGACAGAAACCTTTTGCATTTATTGTAAAATGTGTTGATGCTGGATGCCCACCATGGCAGCTTGTTTATATTTGGGGCTCATGCTTTGATTCTTTCTGGTACAACCAAGTCTATACTCTTATGCAAGAGATTGTGCAGGGCTTTAGTGTAAGCTTCGGTGTAGTTGCCACTTCCAGCTGGGGGTGGGGCTTGAAATGCATTTATACCTTCACCTAGGAGGGTATAATTTGCCTTTGTGAAGTCCCCCATAAATAGAGTGTTTGGTAATATTTGGATTGTCTCCAGTTTTGTCAAGTAGGCTTTGTGCGTATCATGACTCTTGGAGGAGGATCTATAACTGGTTATGACTTGAATGGGAGTCTTACCCACTGTAACCTGAACTTGGAGTAACTCCATGGAGTTGTCCAGTCTAACTAGATGGGATGTGAATTTATCTCTAATATAGAGAGAAACTCTGCCTCCTTCGGTTCTCACATGTTCATTTTGCTGTCTGAAGGTGTGGAAGGAACTGTAGCCTTGCAAGGCCGGGGTAGTTTCTGAGGCTTTGAACCAGGTTTCTGTGACAACACAGACATTTACATCTTCCAGTGATTGAAGTGCTTCCAGGGTGTGCAGTTTTTGGTTTAAGGTCCTAGTGTTTAGCAGCATGACCTTATTTTGTTATGACTGGCAAATTTTGTGTGGGTAAGTTTGTTTTTGAGACTTGCCTAAAAAAGGCACTATGGGGAAGGCAAGAGCCTTTGCCAGCAGCTGAAAGCCTAGAGGTGCCAGGTGCAAGCAATTTCTGGCAAAGCAACAAGGTTTGTCGACCATGGGTTCCCAGGCTGACAGGAACTGGATCCCCTTTGAATGACACCAAATCTAAGTTAATTGTTGAAATCAATCATTTTTTGTTATACTGTGGCATCATTCTAGGTGAGGGTAGTATGCTGCTTAAGGCTAGGGACATACCTGCCTGGGACACATACTCAGAGAGCTCAATCATGTCTCTCTTCATATAATCCAGTGAGGTACATCTCAGGTCATTCACTCTAACATGAACTATGACAGAGTTATAATGCTACTTGTTGCTGAGAGACCTGAGTGCATGCATGATGTGATGAATTCTGGCACCAGACAGGCAGTTGACTATGACTTTCTCCTTGTCCAGCCTGGTGAGTGGGACATCCGTGTGTCTCACTATTGAGTCTCTAATGACTAGAAAATTTGTTTTTTGAGTGTTACGCCTTACGGGCTTGGTAATTGAGACACTGGTGTTGCTATGTGTCATGGATGCTGTGAGAACTGTGTTAGTTGTAGCAGTCTTGTGTTTTGGAGCTCTCTAGCGTTTCAGTAAGTTTTTTTGAGATAGCCTCCCAGTATGTTGATTTTTGTGTTGGGTGCATACTATGTGCATGAGTAGTGGCACTATGTGTATGTGTAGTGGTGGATGGGTTAACAACTTCTTCCGTGTTACTGTTTTGAGTGCAAGAGAGCAAGAATTCAAAATTCTTGGTGTAGATACATCTCTCACTAGAGTGAGTCACTAGTAGAAGGTTGTCGATGTACATGAAGCAATTGCTACACTACCTCAAGAGATCCAAGTTAACAAGGTTGGCAGGAGAAACAAGGGTGGTCCAACTGTCCATAATGCTAGGTTGAAGGCTGTTATCACTAATAGGGGCTTTTCAGGATCAATCAATGTGGAGCTCAGTGGGTGGATATATCTGTCTAGGTTTTTTGTTGGTAGTTGAATACGTTTCAGCTCACTAGCTGTATTTGTTTGACCAGGAAAGTACTAAGGATGAGGGCTACACTAAAGGGCTACAGCTGTATCTAAGGAAAAACTTTTGAATTAATCTGTCCAGCTATGGTGTACAATTGAGAAGCAGCATGCAGTGCTGCACAATGCTCATACAAGCAGAAACTTGTTGAAAAGCAGGGCTTAAATACCAGAAGCTAAAAACTTGAAAAAAAAATTTTTTTTTAAGTTTAAAAGGACCAATGAGGATCCTTACTTCAAGCCCTAGACCAACCACCCTTCACCAGACAGGTTCCAATCAGCACAATCCTCTCACTAGAGTATAGAAAGACCCCTTCCAATCCAAGATGGCCTGGAAAATGTGCTTAGAACAAACAGCCAATACTAACAGACCCAGATGCAGCAAACCTATAGATGGGCTTTGCTACAGCTACTAACTACCCTAGTTTTACCAGGAACCACTAGAGAATTTTTAACACAGCAGAAAAATAGCAGTGAGGCACTAAAAATGTTTAAAACAGCAGAAAATCAGCAACTAGATGCTAAAGAAATGTTTTAAACAGCTAATAAATCAGTTATTTTAACACTACTTGGTGGAAAAAACAGAACAAGCAGAACAGATTGCTTTCAAAAGTGAAAAGTTTCAGCAAATACTTAACAAACAGTGAAAATAGCAATAAAATACAATTTAACAGGCACAGTAAGGCAGACAATTCCAGTACAACCATGTAGTTTAGTACATAGTATATAAATACAGTATTAAAGCAGGCAGCAGGCAATAAAAAAGTGGAGTAAATAGTATATATAAGCAAAAAAAAACAGTCAACTTATGTTTTTTGGGAAGCTCAAAAGCTTCTAGTTGTCCAGTATCTCAGTTCAGAGTTATGGCTGGTAGCCCACTTCAGTTCAGCTTGGTTGAAACAAGCAGAAACCTGCTCAAAAGCAGGGCTTAAATACCACAAGCTGAAAACTTGAAAAAAAAAAAAACTTTAAAAAGTTTCAAAATTTCCAATGAGGATGCTTAATCCAAACCCAAGACCAACCACCCTGGGGCTGCTTCTTCACCTCCATTGCCTAGAATGCCAATTCAGGCAAATGAATGTATGGCCTCAATTTGTTTTCACCTTGATTTGTATCTCTAAAATGTCCTAATAATATTTGCTCACTTGTAAACAATCTGCTTCTTTCCATGCCTTGTTTCATCCCTAGAGATATAAATAACTTACAGTTAATGCAAACATGTACAAGCTCCAGCACTTTTGTATTGCCAATAACTCTTTCCAATAACTTACATGATATTTTTGTTTACCAAATATTGCACTGAATTGCAGATTAACTTCCACATTTAAATCAATACCAAACAACACTGCCGCTATCAACTGTTTAGACTAGAAGAATTTAACAAAGTTCTCACTGTCACAGTCAGGACCATAAAAATTATCTAATGCTACCAAAATCCCAGGAAAGCTATAATCACTGTCAACTGTCTACCCATAGTGCATTTCATATTATAAAACAGAACATTCCAGACACCTGCTGTCTTATCTCCAGTCATTTGGACACTTGTTGTGTCCATGTTTTCATGAGAAAAAGGAAGGCTATGACAATAACAAATGGGGAACATAGCAAGCAGTGGTATACACAGAATGGAAGCATAAAGGAAAAGCAGGTATGGGGAAGGCAGAGCACTTTTTTGTGAAAAAGATATTTTACTTCATACATATTGGCAGAGAAAGTATGATGATAAGAGTGGCTTTAAAACAGAGGGAGAAAAGTTATGAAAGTGCATCATGTGGGGGGGTCACACGAACACAAACAAAATAATACAGACAAACGAAGTGGATGCGCACAAATTAGGTGGTAAAGTCATGGGCTTAACGGTGACAACCACAGGGGGGATATATGGTGAGTGGGAGGAATGAACAATATGTAAGGGGAGGATTGAGTCACATCAGGATAAAAGTACACATGGCTGGAGATATAGACAGCATGCTTCCTGCCACCTAGCTCATAAACGTGTCAGTAGGAACCATCTGAAGGCTGAGATGGCTAAGGGTGGCTGGTGGCAGGGGAAACACCCTTCTCTGGTAGCACAATGGCTGGAACTCATCAGTCAAGCAAATTTGGAATTTGCACCAGGAAAACCATGACAGCAACTACCCAGCATGCCACTGTACTGCCATCAGCCTCCATCATCTACTGCACTGAAGGTTGGACCACAGAAGGTGACTGAGCTGAGATACGTGGCTAACAGAGGTCCTCTCACCCATTACAGCCACAACCATAGGTTTGGTAGTGGCAAGCAGTGCCTGAAGCACCTGTGTTTCCTTGGCATCTTCATAACCTGCAAAAGGGAGACAAAATGGGAAGGGTATCATAAATGAACATGTCTTATAAATTTTATGGTGAATATAGTACAAGTCAGTAGCTAGTATACAAACTAACCACACTGTGAAGAAGGTCCCTGATGCCTCTTGCAACACCTAACTTGGTTGGCCTATCTCTGTTCATGATGAAAAACAGAAGGAAAAAAGCAATCTTCATAACATGTACAGATGAGATATAAACAAAAGCACAAAATTACAGTCACACATGTATATGCAAGTGTGAAGATATGTGAAGGCTGCCAGCCTAGCTAGATAGAATTTTGTAGATAATTATGTCATTTGTAAATATTAATATAAGCCACAGGCTTGTTCTCTTAAATGTGAAAAGACTGCATTGAATGTTGAACTGCAAAAATGTAACAACAGTGCCCTCTGCTGTAAGAAAGCTGATAAGTCAAGCATTTTATGACTGTTTTTGATCTCAGGCCTCGGAGCAGTGGTGTCTGAACCAGCAGATTCTTTTTTTTTTCTTTTTCTTTTTGTTTCTTTCTTTTGTTTTGAGACTAGAGTTAATTGCTAGATTTTACACATATGTCTTTAATTGCTGTAGTTTCCTGACAAGGTGCAAGCTTACTAAGAAATGTTAATGTAGAGTTTCTTTTAGCCTGGGAAACCAGTGAATTGTTAAGAATGATGTAATCTAAAATGAGTCAGCAGGATGCATTATCAGTTTAAAGGACTTTCTCAGAGACATTTTACGTTTTACATTTGTCTTGAGAACATCCAATTCACTAGCACTCTGCCTGTGCTCTGTATGTAAGTAGGATCTTAGACTTTAGTGTCTCTCTTAGATATAGCAAGGAAATAGGAATATTAGACTAGTTGTTTTTCTGTATTGGTGTCAGAACTATTCTACTGTATTATTTTGTGCATTTTCCTGTGATCTCTGAACTCTTGACTAGCACTGTGTAGTAATAAGTATTGTCTTGTGTTTTTATTATTTATTATTAAATATTTTTAAACATTTCAACTGTAGCTGTTTTGTGTAGAGATAAGTTAAGCTCTAGAGTACATTGCATGTATATAGTGATACTGTCCAAGCCACCCCAAATAAGCCTTGCTGTACGTCACACTTACCATTTGGATAATAATATTGCACAGTAATAATTGGGCACCCTTTGATAAGGGCCTTATTAGTAGCTGATATTAGTGGTTGGTGGCAAGTGGTACTACCTATTAATCTGGGCAGAAGGGGCATAGCTGGAGAGCATGTGCCAGCCTTCCCCAGGAGTGTATGTGTGTTTGTATATAACTCATATCTCAAAGTGTGTGTGTATATCAGCTACTTGGGCAGGGACATGAAGCACTGGTTGGACAGAGAGGGTGCTGGAGGTTTTAGCTTGACCACTAGCTGATATCTGGACCCTATAGCTGTGCCAGTGGGGAGTCTTACTAGGGATCTGGAGAGAAAGGGAGAAACCAGCCCCAGACTGACTGTGTTCTCTGTGTGCTCTAAAGAGAAATTGTACTTTACTCTGTGTGTATTTGTTATCCTTCCCAATGCAGATGCCCCTCACTGGTGTTAGTGATGAGGATTGAAGCTCCTTGATTGCTGGGCCAGTACATGGGCATCACAGCAAGTATCTAGAAATGTACCCACAGCCTTAGAACAATCTCCCAGCTGCTCACATGAGTACAAGATAGCAAAAGCCTAATGTGATCCCTATAGCTTCATAACTGAACAGCTATGTGGTACCATGATATGTTGACAAGCAACAGATACCACACAGATACAGTCCTCTGATAGTACTTCACAGGGTACTTTCTATCATCCATCAGTGAGAAAAGTCTTTATTAGGAACACTGCTCAGAGTGGTAGAAAAAAACAGTTTAAAAGTACTGTTTGAAAAGCAATAGCAATTAAAGTCATTTACTATACTATTTGTGGCATTCCTCCCCAATACCTGCTTCCCACTATCCAGGGGGCAGCCCAGAAGGTTAGCATGCTAGTGCCATCACTGCTTGCCAGTCCCAGTGGTGCCAGTCAATTCAGTCAATCACTCAGATGGGACGAATATCTGTGAATGGACCTATTCCCAGCAATGACTCTCTAAAATGGCCACGAAGAAGAAAGAGTGTAATTTTGTTCTCCCTAGCGTACCAGGCACTCATTATGCAAGGCATCATCACATATATCATGAAAAACAAACTGGTAGCCTATAAATATACTAGAACTATGATTCCTGAATCATGAGCATTAGAGTTTACTGTTGTTGTCAGTCACATATGCAGAGATTATGCATGAACTTTCAGGAGAAGCATATTGATGGCGTTCAGTGGAACTTGCTGCATGTCTTGTTAGATGTGTGATTCAACAAAATATAGCCATTGACAGACATACTTGGTAACTACCCTCATTTAAATATATATACTGTGCAAATTGCTATATATTTGCAATTAAGTGGACGTGCCACCATTTTAAACACCAAACTGCATCACACACCAAAAAAAGAGCAGCAGCAAGATAAATACAGCAGTTTGTAATAAGTTTCTGACAGGTGAGAACCATAATTCACAGAAGGAATTGCCCTAAGGAGTTACACAATGTTGTTCAGTATTGTGGCAAGATGTTATTTCTCAGGTGTCTTGCACATGTAAGCTCTTGCCATGGAATACAATAAATGAACATATACTAATCTGTACTATGGTTATCTGCAGCATGTAACTGCATATACTGTAGCCCAAATGTGATATATGTAGCTCTGTATCTATACTGCAGTTTCAAGGAAAACACATCATTATCAGGACTGCCTAGCCCTGTGCTACACTGTATGTCCTAAACAGTCTTGCTTTGTAAGTATGCTATAGAGGCACCTGTAGTAGGCCATCCCCTTTGTAACCCAACATCATAGACCAGTAATCACCTATTGTGTATAACCCACCAAGATAGTCCCTAACCATGCACATTAAAACTGCACTTCCAGTGTATATCCCTCTAGTCTTCTTTGTGGCAGCCACCACCTACCCCCTCTCTATATACATGCAAGTGTTATCCCAACATTTGGTCTGGGGTATCATTAGAGCACCCCCAATGTCTATATCACAGCATATCTGTGGCACCAGCTGTGTTCTTAGTCCTGTTCAAATCTGTATTGTTGTGTGTACCTGTGACATCTCCTGTTTGCAGCTGGCAGCCTGCTGCCCCAGCAGTCGCAAACCTTCAGCTATGTCTCTTATTTTCATAGGTGTTGTCATATCCTCAAGAGTGGGCAGGCACACAGGATGAATGATTTTAGACAAGCTGAGAATCGTACCCTGCTACAAGCACTCAGGACCCTAATGCTGCACTAGTTAGGAAACTGTGCTGCTGAAAAGCATCTACAGGATCATGTCTGAGAGGCATTGGTCCATGTCAGGGCTGTTGGTGAATGGATTATCACAACACAACAATGTTGGAGGCCTGTCACCAATATCATCATAAGGGACCATAAGAAAGGCATGCAATATAACAGCAGACTGGTTAGCCAGTGGAGGGTGGACCACCACCCACTGCAGAACTAAATGATGAAGATTTCCTACAGTCCCTGCTTGTAGATGATAAAGTCATAGGCATCCTACCTGGACAACTGATCATGGGTTCTGGTAGTATCTGACCCTCATGTGTCTCAGGGGCAGATGCACCAGACAAGTAACCATACAGAATGTGTATACAACAGCTGTGTACATACAGGTATAGGCAGGCCACCAATACTACAGCTCGTGTTTTCTATATTTATGTCAGCTGTGTAGGCACACAGGAATAGCAGTAGAGGTATGTGTTGGAGCCATATCAGCATATTCTGTGCCACTGTGTGCATTAGCACCTGGACACTTAAAGACCTCACATGTAGCATGGGCATTTAGATTCATTCTGTTATGTCTTGCACTGTCTACTCACAGGCCAAGCCACTGCTACGTAGACAACGGTACAGGTTGGGTCAGGCTAACAGGCTGATGTCAGCACATATGCAGGGTCTGACAATGACTCCAAGGTAGACTGAGTGACAGTCAGATGACATACAGTCCTTGTCTATTAACTCCTGGATGAACTCCCATCCCTGTTAACATCCTCAGTGCACCCTTGGTCTGGGTGAAGTTATGATCTTAGCTCCATCTGAGCTATAGGCTGCATAGCAAGTGTTCTACATCGACATTGTGGGACTCCCATAGCTGAAAGCATTCATGGATAAAAGAGTGCTTAAAAATGATTAAGATACACCCTAGACTGATCGATTACATTATAGTGACCATGAAACAGTGGCAGACCACTTTGCAATTAAGCCATGATAAAGGACAGATTATTATCCCAGGGATAAAAATTCAAAGGGCGATATTCCAGAGTGACTCTCTGTCACTGTTGCTATTCTGTTTTGCCATTAACCCATTAAGTTGTTTACTTAACAACTTAGGCCATGACTACAATTTGGCTTCTAGAAAATAACAAAGTGTAAAGATTTCGTATCTTCTCTTGGTCAATGATTTAAAAACTGCATAGCTCATCAGCAAGGGTGCCCGCAGGCAGGTGCAAGAGGGTGCATTTGCACCCCCCCTTGAACTGGCTGACCAGGAGATTCATTTTCTTTTAAATAAAAAAAATATATGTTTTTGTTTTTTAATGGTGTTCTACTTCAAGAATGTCCTTTCCGTCCAGTAAGCATCTGTGTGACTGATGGTTTACATCTTCATCTTCCGCTCCCACGCGGCATTTGAATTCCAGAAGATGTTTGGACTACAGATGAAGGTACAAGTGAGCGGTAAGTGTGTGCGTGTGTGTTTTTAAATGTTTAAGAGATTAAGTGGTGTGTGTCTGTGTGAGAAGTAAGAAGGAGCATGTGAATGTAAGAAGTAGGTAGGTAAAGGTAGGTGTCATACCTCTTAACCTCTTACAGCAAGAAATCTGGACAAAGCTATCAAAAAAAAATGGGACAAAGGCTCAAAAATAGGGACAATTTTTAACTATTGCTCTTACAAACTTAGAAGGTTAATAAAATAACATGTTTTGTATTAGCATGAATTTTCTGAAGGACATGAAAGTCTGAAGTCTAATTGTCTGTCATTATTTTCTAACATCAGTCTTTAATGATTTGCCACTAATTTGCCAGAAAACCACAATATGAAAAAGGGAACAAAAATATGAGGCAACAATCTTGACATTGTACAAAAATCTGTACATTTGAGAGGTATGGTAGGTGTGTGTGTGTGTGTGTGTGTGTGTGTGTGTGTGTGTGTGTGTGTGTGTGTGTGTGTGTGTGTGTGTGTGTATGTATATTTTATTTCAGGCATTCAGACTACTGATTAAAATGTGTTCAAAACAACAATGTTTTGATAATTTGAAACTGAGAGATCTGTCTGGTAGGTAATAAGGTATGCTATCTCACCACAGAATACAGGGTTTGATTCCTTTATTTGATTGCCCGAGAGTCAGAGTAAGTCACTTAAACAGTATTCCCAGGTCGCTCCTGAAAGGGCCACAGATAGCCAGAGGTCTTATGTAGTAAACATATGTATTTTAAAAATGCATATAACTACTAATAAAATGTACATAGTTTTATGTCAGGGAAACTAATCAGGGAGTATTATATACCAGTCTGAGATGACTGACTGATTTTGAAAAGTGAATCTGTTTTCACTTTGAAAATACAGGCCACACCATTTATGGTGCTTATTAACCTAGCAAAATGATTGACACCAAAAATCCTTTTTCAATACAAAAAAAATATTTGCCAACAAGGAAAATATCAGAGTAAATAATGGAATAGCACACACAACCAGTATAAGCCATAGATAATAAAAAGGACAAACAACAAACTTAGAACTTTAAGTAGGAATATAATAGCATATTATTATTAAGTAAGTAGGTAGGTTTGGGGAGAAAGCAGTAGAAATACAATGCAAAATGCTTATACTGGAAGTTTTCCTAGTTTAAACTGATCTGCTCACACAATGAAATAAAAATGTAATTCTGCATAGACATACTATATTTGAAAGCAGTTGCAGGCAACTAGTGTTCCTTAATAGGATTGGCTGCAACAGTTTGACATACAACTTTAGGAAGGTTGTTCAAGAAATTAGAGACAAAAGGCTGCAGAAACCTCTGGCCTCAATGTCTGAGCTCCTTTTTAATACAACAGCAGCAGTGGTGGAATGTAGCAGCCCGTAGCATCAATGAGATGAGAGGACTTTACCTGGTGAAGGCTTCATCTTGGGGAAGGCAGTCCTTTAAGAAATGAGTTTATTCAAGAGGACATCAAGACACAGTTAGGTTCCCTACAATATGCTGATGTTCTAGTCTCTTAGAGGAGGTGGCACTAGTGTTCTCAAATAAACGTCTCAACTTTCCAGATTTTCTCAGAATGTCCAGGTTTTTGCCTCATATATTTGGTTTGGTCCTAAAAAGCATTGTGGTTTTCTGACAAATCACTGAGGACTGAAATCTCCAAATAATGACTTGTGTTTGAGTTTCAAACTTCATACCCTTCACAAAATTGCATGCTGATGCAAAGCCTGTTATTCCAGCAACTGCCTAAGTTTGTAAGGGCATTATTTTAAAGCTATCCCTATTTTTCAGCCTTTGTCTTCCATTGTTTTTGGTTATGTCCAGATTTATTGTGCTGAGGTTCACAGGTATGTTCCTAACTTATACCCTACAGATAGAATATACCACCTTGTTTAACAAAGACTGCAATGCTTTAAAAACTTAACACCTGATGTCGACCTTTAAAGGACACTTATTTTTAAATAAGCCAGATAACATGCTTTTTCATTTATTAATAATAATAATAATACTTCTACTAATAATAATAATCTACAAAAACTAAGAATGAAGAAATATGAATCACCATTCCCAACCAAATTTACATTTAACTTGTTGATTTTATCACCTTTAATTACTCAAATGAAAGATGGGCACTTTGGTTGTTCTGCGCTCAGCCTCCAGGTGTTTGAAGCCAAGCAGTGCCACGCCAACAATTAAAAAAATCACAAGCTCCACCTTTTGTTCTGGCATTTAATGCCAAGGACTAAAGCAGGGCATTATTAATAATCTGTTTATCGTAGTTATGTGTTTGATTCCCTCAGCCTCAATTTGACTACTGTGTGAGTGTATTCAAATTACGCAACTGGACAGAGCTCTTAGAATATTAAGGCAAAGCTTTTCAATGGTCTCCTTGACCACATGCCTGGTAACTTTAAAAGTGGAATGTTCTATTGCACTCACTTCCCATTTATTTTCTCATTAAAACAGATAAAACTGTCATAAAAAATGTTTTGCCTGTAAATTGTTGCCTTCCCAATAGTCATCAGCTGTATGTATTATCAGACTGAGGTTATGTTTTAAGTCACATTTTTTCATCATAATCATGCTTCTCTGTTGCATTTCCTCACAGCATTCATCTTCATTCTTAATATCTGTAACTCAACTTTTGTATTTTGCTTCTCTGTCATTATACATTTTTTCCTGCTCTTTGATCCATTTTATTCTTATCAGTTAATGATCCCATTTCCTTAGCAACCTCCAAATGGTATGTCTCTCATTTCTCTCTGGTTAGCAATAATATTAATAATTTTGCCTTAAACGTATCCTGTCTCCTAATATTTTAGTTTATGTAAAACAGTGAGGTTATAGTAAGAAATAACACCCATTAGAGTCACAGACTTCTAATGCTTCACTAAAGTACACATTAGTATATGCCATCTTATTCTGTCAACTTTATGAGTAAATAATTCTAGTATTTAAAGCGTGTTCCATATTTACGTCCTTTGAGCCTGTTTGTCCCCATTTATTCAGTGATGTGGTTAACCCATATCTAAACTCTGAATTCATCAGTGCTTACATTCCTTGGTTCGCCATCACCTGCCTCATACATTCCCAAGGCTTACAGGAGAAGCAATGTTTACTGTTTTATTTTGCATTTTATCACCGGAGTTGGTCTTCATTTCTGGAAAAATGGTGAGCCCAGGAGCTGTCCAAGGAACTGTTGCAGAAAGGTAGCATTCTCCAAGTAAAGTCAATAGGACAAGCACTGTACAAAGTAAATTCTTTCAGATAGATCCTTTCATAGTACAAAGTAAATCATTTTTTTCAGCTCACAGCTTCAGTATTGATGAATCCGCGGTGGTGGTGCTGTGGTAGCGTTGTCGCCTCCCAGCAAGACGTTGTCCCGTTCGATTCTCAGCTAGAGCGTCTACTGTGGAGACATGCGTGAATGGGCGTACCTTCATTGAAGGTTGCACATTAGGGCCGGCAACTCAGCACATAAAAATCAACTGCCAATCATTAGTGGACCGGAGTTCTGCTGTGGCAACCCCTAACCGGGAAAAGCCGAAAGACACAACAACAACAGCTTCAGTATTGATATCGTATTCTGATTCTATTCATCTTCTATCTGATCTGAAGCAAATGCATCATATTTAGATTTGCTGACTCACTTTCATATTTTCAAACATAACATCTTTTCCTTCCCTGTAATGAAAGCTTAGCTGTGAGCTTTAAAGCGCTTTTCTTACATAGCCTTGGTTTTGGTGGCCTTGTCTAACACAGAACCCTAAACATAAATGAACATGCATCCTAAGCAATTTAAATTAATTATTTTATCTAATACAATCCACTAGTGAGGTCAATATTCTAAGTCTGTGTTTGTTTGACCATTCCCACAAAATCAGAGTATTTCTCTTGCTTAGATACAATCCAGATAATCAGTATTCATCAATTCACACACTAAAAGAAGAACTTTTAAAACCAGAAACTATAAGTAACTGTGGAAGGGAATTGTGCGAGCGGCACATCTGTATTGCTCAAATGAGTAAACATTCTCAATGAAAGATCCTTCAGACTGGAAAATATGAAAAGGATGATCTTACAGTGCATGTGGAGTACAAATGTAGCTGCAATGAATGTGTTGATCTTTGGTGTGTGGCATTTGAAGAACTGGCAATTACAGAACTGAGAACTGTACATGGATACATCTTCCTTCTCCACAGTCTTCCTCATCATAATGCCTGATGTCTACCTAATGTTTGCCTACTCAGGGTCATTCTCATGTGGTGGACAAGATTGGCAAGGAGGCCTACTACAGAAATATTGATCAACAGGTTCTTTTTGAAATGAGTGATTTAAGATCACAAAATATGTTCAATTATTATTATTATTATTAATATCGCCATCATTATCAATATTAAACACATTAGATCTGTCATTGTAATTTGAAAATACAACACATTATTGGCTGCCTAAACAAAAACAGGTTCAAACACAGATTAAATTATGTTTATAAATAGTGTGTGTATATTCATATTTTTGCACCATCTTCCTCCTAAAAAGGCTTGAAGTTGCTAATAATAATAGACATTTGAGTTTTAGACATCACATCCTTTAGAAAAATGCATACCAACACAAATCCTGTTATTCCAGGAATTTTTTAAGTTCATGAGAGCAGTATTTATAATCCATCCCTATTTATTTTCGGCTTTTTCCAGATTTCTTGCCATAAGAGGTTGAGGTGTGTGTGTGTGTGTGTGTGTATGTGTGTGTGTGTGTGTGTGTGTGTGTGTGTGTGTGTGTGTGTGTATGTGTGTTGCCCTATTTAGAATTAGCAGGTGGAATTTATTTTTAAGTGCATTTTCATGGAATTGTGAGCTTCAAGGGGAGAGAAGTTTACTACTGTTCATGCTAAGTTACAATGTGCAACTGCTTTGGTTAGCAATTGGTATCACTATTGTGGTATAGAATTTTAAAGCAGGATTAGTAGCATAGCAGGTAGCATACTTGCATCCTGATGTAGTGGGCTGTATGTTCTACTCCCACAGCATGTAGATTTGTATTTTAAGGGAGTGAGGTGCTGCAGTCCTGAGTATATCCTTCTTTGGATGAGATGCCTAGTAACTATGAACCTGTTTTTGCACTTGCTACCCATTCCCTATTGCAATATACCAACTTACCATTTTTTAATGTAACAGAGGCAACTTATTCTTTAAGGGCAGCAGGCACTGAATTTGTAGATGAAACACTGAAACATAAAGCTGTTTTATAGCAACAACCTCTTTGTCAGTTTCAGATCTCTTTAATGTGGAATTTTTCAGATGACTTTCACTTCTGCAGAGATTGTGCATATTGACTGATATTGGTGGATTGCAATGATAGAAGTTTGAGTGGTCTTTTATGGTTAAAATGTTCTGAATTGGGCAGTTTGTCATTATTGTTTCATATGTTTTGTTTCAGTGCTTACTGGAAAAAAATTTCAAAACTATAAAACACACTGTAACAAGTGCTGCTGTATTATACAAGGGATATAATTCAATTATTATATATTAGAATTAATATAACCAGGAAGGTGAATCAAAGCACTTTTGCATGGTTCTAAAATGTGTGCAAGTGGCCTATGGTTTGAAAACAGCCCAAAGGTAAACTTAACCTGCCAATGCCAGATGCATTTTCTTTGAATGTGGGTTTCAATGCTGTTTCAGTGAATGTGAGTTTCAAAGGTAGAGAAGTTTTAATGCTGTCTGTTTTCATTGTAAGACTATTGATTTGTTTAGGTTTAGCAAATGTCTATCAGTGCTGTGCTATAAAATTTGAAATAAAAGTTGTAAATTAAATCCAAGCATCTGTAATCATTGTAGAAGTAAAGCATAAAACAGTATGCACACTGAGAGTTTTGAACAAAGTTTATGGCAACTGGGGAGAAATAGCCAAGTAATGGGACTATGAAACGGCTGTGTGGGGGAGGGGGGTACGTGAGGGGATCTGGGTTTGCACCCCCCTGCAAAAAATCCTGTGGGCTCCCCTGCTCATCAGATGAGGAACAGAAAGCACAGCTGCAGGTTGTCAAAACTTTTTCAGATGATATAAGAATGTCATTTGGTCTTGATAAGTGTGCAAAAGCAACCTTTAAAGCAGAAAAACTGCACCACGAGGAAAACATCAGTTTGGGACAAGAATGTGATATAAAAGAACTTGAGCAAGAAGAAGTGTATAAATATTTGGGAACTGATGAATGATCAGCAATAAAACATGAACAAATCCGAATAAGACTTAGCAAGGAATACTTTAGAAGACTTCAATTAATTCTGAAAACAGCGTTGACATCTAGGAACAAAATCCAAGCTATAAACTAATTTGCTCTTCCTGTCCTAACTTACAGTTTTGGAATGACTGACTGGCCCTAAAACATGTTGGATAGATTAGATAGTAAAACAAGAAGGATGCTTCATGTGCACCAAATGATTTATTAAAATCAGTGTATACCAATATTATATATTCCCCATTCTGAAGGAGGCATGGGCCTCCTTGAAATTGATTACATGTATAGATCTGCAATTGTGGGACTCCACACATATCTGCTGACCTCACATGACCCAAATGTATAACATTTTTGAAACACGAGGAGAATAAATCTAAGATGACTTCTTAGGTTCATAGATTAGTACTAGCCTAATTGCCTTTTGTGGGCCATATTTTTTAAGCCTAGACAAAACCCTGCACCAAATGGCTGTAAGGTAAACACCTTAACCATTACACCCACCTCCAACTTTTTTTCTTTTTCTTAATTTAGCAGAAGCATATTGACATCAAGCAGGAATGGAAATCAAACCAGAAGTAGATAAAAAAGGCAGCAAGTGAATGTGCCAAAAAAAAAAAAAAAAACGAAAGAAAGAATATAAGGTGAAGGACCAGATGAGAAGGCAAGAAATGTAGAAAAAGCATAACTATAGTGGCAAGTATAGAAAACTTTTGGAAGAACCTCATGTTGATCTGGAACAAATGCAGGGATGGTTAAGGAGAGGCAAATTCAAACCAAGAGATGAAAGGTTAATATTGGCAGCCCAAGATAGTGGGTTACGTACATGCTGGCTTACAAATTCCATTGAACATGTGGGAGAAACAGACAAATGTAGGTTTTGTAAAAATGAATTGGAAACAGTTGTCCACCTTGTTGCAGGTTGTGACATACTAATGGCAGAAGGACTGTATACTGAAAGGCATAACAATGTAACAAGGCTGTTGCACTGGGGATTGTGCAAACATTATGGTATTGAAGTGGCTGAAAAACACTGGAAATATGAACCACAAAGCATCATAGGAAATGAAGTTTATATCACATGGAATCACCCATTACCAACAGTTTAAAAGATAGATGCTAGAAAACCGTATATATTGGTACAAGAAAAGAAGATAAAAGTAGCATTGGTCATTGAAATTGCTACACCCAGTGACTACAGTATCTTGCGTACAGAGAAACACAAAGTCATAAAATATCAGGATCTGCAGGCAGAAATGAGGGCAATGTGGAAGAAAGAGACCCAGACAGTTCCAACAGAGTAGGAGCAATGGGTCTTATATAAAAGAATCTACGATTGTGTTTAGATATGTTACCAATCCATCTAACCCCATATGAATTGCAGAAGGAGTCATTACTAGGCACATTGCGGGTGCTGCGAAGAGCACTTTTGGCTGACATCAAAGATTGAAACAATACTAATTTCATGAACTTTAATCATACTTTGAGTTAGACCAAAATGAAGAATAGAAGGTACACCATGACAATCGAAGCAGACCAAAAGGATAAAACTCAATAATTTATTGTTTTCACAAAATAAAGTAAGAGCTTTCGCGTTTCCAAGAACGCTCCATCAGACTTTCAAATTCAATGTATAAAACCACCATTTAGATACTGAATCTCATAAAGAGCAACCAATAAAAAAACACAGTAAAAAATACCATATAAATTTTAAAGTGCCAATACATACATATATATATCTAACATACATAACTTCATTTAAAAGGTACTTAATGAATAGCTAACATATACTAATACAAAAATACATATGTATATACATACAGATGCCTAAAACATTAAACCATGTTTGAATTAATATACTGAATCAGAGGCTCAATGTTTCAAGGCACGGTCCATGAGAAATGGTTTCAAAGAAACCCTTTAATTCAACCCATGTCCTCTGTCAGCTTGTAGTCTAATGATCCATTTGCCTTCCGCTTTCTCAGTATAATTCCTTATATATCCTTACCTCACGGTGGGATATATTAACTCTAGAACTAAAAACTATGTGTAGTGTCATTATGGATAATATGTCTAGCTATTGCATTGCCTTCATTCTCTTTATTAATTGCATAGATATGCTCTCTGATTCTCTCCCTCAGGTTCCCACTTGTCTTTCCTACATAAAAGCCATTACATTTTTGGCAAAAAGCTAAATAAACTAAATTTCTTGACCTACAATCCGTATAATGATGAAATTAATATGTTAAGTGCCTATCAGGATGTATAAAACTGTTTGGGTTAGCTATAAAACCACACTGATTACAGTGGCAACAAGAGAAAGTCCCTTTCCTGATAGAATGAAGTTCTTTCTTATTACTCTTCTCATAGCACAAAATCCGCTTCAATGATCTAGTATTCCTGTAGCTAAATCTCAGACCAGCACCTACTACTTCCTTTATCTGATCATCTAACAATAACATACTCCAATTCTTTTTAATTATCTCTGTTAATTTATTATTGTTGTTCGTATATAGAATTACTAACCTGTTTACCCTTGGGGTGGCAGTAGCTCCTTGTTTATTTTGTATCTGGCCTCCCCTCCTGATGTAAGGTTTGCCAAAGCTATCACGTTTTGTTTCTTGTATTACTTCTAAGTCACTTGGGTGATATCCTTTCTCAACAAAATCCATCTTTACATCACTAATAGCCTTATCGAAGACACAATCTTCACTTACTAAATGAGAGGTCCTTAATGCTTGACTCTTAACGATATTTTTGTATATGTGCGAAGGGTGCAGACTATTTCGATGCAGAAGGGCATTCCTTCTGCAAGGTTTCTTAAATATCTTAGTAGTAATTAAGCCATTCTGTTTCTTAAGTAATACATCCAAAAATTCAATCTCTTTCTGGGACCATTTCCCAGTCAAAGTTAAAAAAGTTGTCATTCCATTAATGTGGGTAATGAAATCACTAAGTGTCCTTAAATCTCCTCCCCATATGAGGAAAACATCATCCACAAAGCGTTTGTAGTACTTAATAAAACAAGAGAAAAACATGTGTTCTAAGATATAAGTATGTTCCCAATATGCCAAAACAAGATTTGTGTAAGAGTTAGCACAAGGCGTACCCATTGCTATGCCTGTGGTTTGTAAAAAATATCTATCATCATAGGTGAACACATTGTTAGTAAGAATTATGTCCATCAGCATTGTAATCTTAATAATTTGATTATTACTCATCCCTTTCTGTATCAAACACAATCTCAGGTATTCAATACCAATGTCATTAGGTATACTAGTGAAAAGTGACATAATAAGAAGTTATGTACCTACCATAACGTTCCATGTTAGTTGTCTTCTTCTCGCCTTCTTTCTTGCTGGATGGGTTCGGCTCCGACTCGGCAATCGACTAAAGCTCAAGAGCTATTTACTGTCTCGAGGTCCTCCCTATATCCCACAATGCTAGACGTCAGATCCCCAGATCTCATTTGGCAGAGCTAACACCAAGGAAAGATTCAAGGACACCTGTCCAACCACAAGGAAAACTGTAGTACAAAGACAGAGGAGGACACCATGAACATCAGAGTTGTCCAGAGAAAGAAGGCCCCAAAAGGGGACTCTTCTTGGTCTGTCCAGGCTAGGGGGATGGAGGGTGGGATGCAAGAGAGAAGGCGAGAAGAAGACAACTAACATGGAACGTTATGGTAGGTACATAACTTCTTAATGTTAAGTTGTCTATCTCACCTTCATTCTTGCTGGATGGGACAGCGTCCCTAGCACCTTAGTCCTGGGTGGCTCATCGGAACAGACTCTTGAGCACAGTGGAACCAAACTCAGCTCTATTCCAAGAGGCCACATCCAACTTATAATGCAAAATGAATGTATGAGGAGTGGCCCAAGTGGCTGCGGCACAAATAGATTCCATTGGTAGTCTTGCTTAAAAGGCTACCGGTGTAGCCAATGCTCTGGTGGAATGACCTTTAGGTTTAGCAGGGAGTTGTTTATGTCTAAGTTGATAAATCAAGGTAATAATAGAGGACAACCACCTGGATAAGGTTACTTTGGAAACTGGCCTTCCTTATTTGCCCTCAGCATAGGATAGGAAAAGTTGGTCTAATTTCTTATATGCTTTGTCCTGTCCAAGTAGAAATGTAATTGCCTGTGAACATCCAAGCGGTGCAAATTTTGTTCAGCTTTGTACGAATAGTTAGGAAAAAATACAGGCAAATCAATAGACTGATTCAGATTTGTTTCAGAGGGTATCTTGGGTAAAAACGAAGGATTAGGCCTAAGTGAAACTCTGTCCTTATGAAACACAAGATAAGGAGGACGAATACAGAGGGCTTGAAGTTCCAAAACTCTCCTAGCTGATGTGATGGCTACCAAAAAGAGAGTCTTCCAGGAGAGCCATTTTAAGGAACAGGAAGCTGCTGGTTCAAAGGGGGGGTAGAATCAGGGAAGCCAATATCAAGTTCAAGTCCCACGGAGGTGAGGGATCCCTGACCGGGGGCCTAAGTAACAAAGTTCCTTTGAGAAAGACCTTGCAAAGTTTGTGGGACATGATGCTGGTTTCTGACAGGCTAGCATGGAAATTTAAAATAGCAGCTAATTGGACCCTAATGGTGGCAGAGGAGGAACCAGCTTGAAAGAGCTCTGCTAAAAAATCTAAAACATGATGGACAGGGGCTGTAAAAGGGTCAATATTTCTAGCCTCTGCCCAGAAGGAGAAACGTTTCCACTTACTAGCATAAGTCTTCCTAGTGGCAGATTTGTGCGAAGAAAGGATGATTTCACACACCGGCTGAGAAATTAGCAGAAGCCTGGCTAAAGTTGGAAGTGGAGCAACCAAGCTGTAAGGTTGAGAGACTGAAGGGACTGGTGCAGCCCGCCCGACTGATGGACCAAGAGGTCTGGCACTGAGTCCAGATTCCACGGCTGCTCCAGCAGGTGCCGATGCAGGAACGGGAACCAAACTTGTCGAGGCCAGTAAGGGGCAATGAGGATCATCCTGGATCCCAAAGCGGTTGCCTTCTGAATTAGCTTGGGAATTAGGGGAAAATGTGGAAAAGCATACAGAAGACCCCGGGGCAAATCGTGGACTAGATTGTCTCTGGGGGAGTGGCCGGGAAGGTGGAAGAGAGTGAAGAAGTTGTCGCACTTGCTGTTGAGAGGGGTTGCAAAAAGGTCGCAGCAAGGTTGACCCCATCTGCGGAAGATTTTGTCCGCTACTAATTGATTGAGAGACCACTTGTGAGGCATGAGAATAGCTCTGCTTAGCCTGTCCGCTATGACGTTGGACCTCCCGGGGATGTGCGTTGCTATCAGAAACTGTTGAGAGGAGATCGCCCACTGCCAGAGTCTGAGTGCTTCTCGACATAAGGGATAGGATTTGGTTCAGCCCTGCTTGTTGATGTACCACACTACAGACATATTGTCTGTCTGAATTGCAATAGTCCCGGTGGTAGAGAGTCCTGAAGAGCTTGCAACGCCAAAAGCACCGCTCTCATCTCCAAGACATTTATGTGCAGATGGTACTCTAGAGGTTGCCAGGTGCCTTGGACAGTCCTGCCCTGAAAATGCTCTCCCCCACCCGATCAGGGAGGCATCTGTGGTCACTGTGGCAATAGGAGGAGGAAGAACACATGGTCTGGCCTGGAGTATCAGAGGGGAGACCATCCACCAAGCTAGGTGGTCTTTGCATGATTGAGTGATTATTATCTTGTGAGACATTGGAAGCTGTTGAAAGGACCATTGAGTAAAAAGCATCCACTGAAGAAGCTGCATGTAAAAGTGAGCCAGTGGAACTAGTATGATTGCTGCTGCCATGAGGCCCAAGGTCTTTAGTACAACTCTGGCTTGAATCCTTTTGCACTGTAGTAAGACTTGCACATGTCGGCAGATTTCTGAAACTCTGTCGAGAGGAAGCCTTGCAGACAGATCTTTTGAATTTAAGATTGCGCCTATAAAGATAATAGACTGAGAAGGTGACAATGCAGACTTTTCAAAATTTATTGACATACCTAGCTCGGTGCAAGTTTGGATGGTATAATCCCTGGCTCATAGTAGTTGATGCCTGGTGGGAGCAGTGAGGAGCCAGTCGTCGATATATGGAAACACCTGGAATCCTCGCCATCTCAGGTGAGCCGTAACCACTGCCATGCATTTGGTGAACACCCTGGCGGCTGTGGTGAGACCAAAGGGCAGGGCCCTGAATTGATAGTGACTGGCTCCCAGCCAGAAGCGGAGAAACCTTCTGGAGTGCCTGCTCATCTTGATATGGTAGTACGCATCCTGAAGATCTATGGAGCACATCCAATTGACCTGACCCAAAAAGGGTAGAATGGACTGGAGCGTGACCGTCTGGAACTTTGTTCTTTGAACAGACTTGTTTAGCCTGCTGAGATCCAAAATGGGCCTCCAGTCCCCTGTCTTTTTTGGCACCAAAAAGAACTTGGAGTAGATTCCGGATCCTTGCTGGTCTGCTGGGACTGGCTGGATGGCCCATTTGTCTAGCAGTTTTGAAATTTCTAGTACTGCCTGTTCCCTTAGACCAGGTGGAACATCTGGAAGGGACTTTGTTGTTTGTAGTGTGGACAAAGGGAATCTTGTAACCCTCGGATATGAGAGACCGTACCCATTTGTCTTGTATGAGGAGTTGCCAGGCTTCTGGGTACAGTGACAATCTTCCCCCAACTCCCTCCGAAAGCGAACAGTCGGGCAGCCCCTCAGGGGTGCTGAAAGGGTTTGTCAGAGAACGATTCTCTGCTACCCTGATTCTGCGAGCCGCCTCTGCTCCTCGGGCGGCTATTATTGTTCCCTCCCCTGCCTCTGGAGGGAAACTCACCACGTGTGTCAGGCATGACTCCCTGGGGTTTCCGAAACCACATTTTTCCACTCTTCTGACCCTTGGGGTATGGTCTAGAGGGAGTGGAAAAACGGACTCCCACGGCAGAGAGAGTCTTGCCTTCCTGCTCACACCTGGTAAGGGTATCTTTCACCTGTGGTCCAAACAGAGCCGAACCATCAAAAGGGGTATTGGTGAAGGATGCCTTAAAGGGGTCAGCAAAGTTGCATAACCACATCCAGGCATGTCTTCTCAAAGCCACGCCTGTACCTGCAGCCCTACTCACCCCATCGGCTGCATAAGAAATGAGCCGCATGGAGGAGTTGATGATAGAATTAAGGGTCACCAGCTGGGAGGTTATCTTGTCTTGAGCCCCCGCAGCTGATGGATCCTGAAGGGTATCACCCAGTTCCTTAAGAAGATCCCTTTGGAGACGGGTGAAATGGCACAGATAATTCATCGACCACATAGAGAAGGTCGCTGAGGAAAACACCCGCTTCCCATACCTGTCCATTGTCCTAGATTCTTTATTAGGTGGATGGACAGGCACCGAAGGGTCAGCCAACTCCTTCTTTGTGGCTGCTGCAACCACCATGGCATCAACAGGGACACCTTTTGTCAAAAATTGCTTGTTGGGTGGGGCTGTAATAAATTTAGTGGGCCTAAGGGGAGTTGGTTCCACTGTGTCCGGGGCTGACCACGCCTTTCGAGCCACCACTTCCATTAGTGGGTTGAAAGGCAGAGACTCCCAGGAGGTGGAAGGGCGAGAGCCAAACGTGTCCAGGTAGACTGACTCGTCCTCCAAAAGGTTAAGGGCAGTCCAGTTCCCCCTCTGCTTAAGGATTACTAGGATGTCTGAAAAGGAGACATCCTCAGAGGGGGATCTTGGGGACCCTTCCGAATCCTCCAAGTCGGTATCAGACGTGACTGACTCGGGGGAGTCGACATGTTTCCTCTTACATTTTCTCTTCTGGGGAGGCTCCTCCGAAGGATCGGGGGAGGGCTCGGAAGAGGAAGATACGCCCAATGGGGTGACCTGGAGCATTTGGTCTCCACGCTTGGGGTCAGGAGGGTGGACAGAGACCGATGCAGGCACCATGGGGGGAGGAGCCGAATGGGCTGATCAAGGGGCTGACTCAGGAGTCAGCACACTCCTCATGACAAGAACCCCTGTCAGCACCGAGAGGGACGGCTCCGAGGACGATGTTGGGGCTGAGCTCACCTGCGCCGATGCTCCAAGAGGGAAAAACAGGGTCCAACAAGGGTCCGATGTCACTTGCCCCCTCGGAGCCGACGAGGGAGTCTCGGCACCCAGATCCCAACAAGGATGGAACCAAAGAAGAGATCAGAGCCAATGAAGGAGCCGAAAGGTGTGGTATCAGCTCCGATGTCACCAAGATTCAAGCCCCAACCGGCTCCGGCTCCGAACACAGGGAGGGAGTCGGAGGAGGAATTGCTGTAGATACTGGGACAGCCACAGTCTGTTGAGATGGGCTGGTTAAAATTTTGGCCAGGGCCTGTGACTTAAGGAGTCTGCTGACCACCCTTTCTAGGTCATGATCAGATAGCCTGGAAGACCGAGATGAGTGGGACCTATGTCTTTTCTCGGATTGGAGTAATGATGACTTCGGAGCCGAGTGAACCAATTCTAGGGAAGGGGACCTAGAACATTTTCGGCTCAAAGATGGTTCCGACAGTAAAGTCGGAGCCGACTGAGGTCTAGAGGTGTCGGCTCCAGCCGGAGCCGATGAGGAGGCAGGTGCTCCACCAGGCAACAGCTCTGAACTGGGAGCCGACGGCTTGGCGGGCTTAGAGGATTTACCCAACCAAGGCTTGGTCGGGGATCCTTCTGGCTTAAGTAAGCTCTCAGGATGAGCTTGTTCCTACACTCCTGCAGGACTCTCGGGCTGAGGGCATGACAGATCGAGCAGGGGACCCAAGCAATAAATGCAAGAAGTGTGACCGTCTGTCAGAGACATCTTCTGACAGCACGAGTCACACTTCTTAAAACCTGAGACTTTGGTATCTTAGACATGATGGATACCAAAGAAAAAAATTCACTAGTGCTTAAACACACAGAACAACACACACACACACACTAGTTAAGCTAACAAATTTAAACAATTACACAGCTAACTATATATAAATATATATATATATATATATATATATATATATATATATATATATATACACAAGTCTACAACTGTAATAAAGTAAAAGAGCTAACACTACCCTATAACACAAGGAAAGGGAGGGGAGATTAGCCACTGAGAAAAAAAGGGGGGGAAGGGAAGAAACTCTCTAACTAAAATGAGTTTCTAAGAGGGAATATTAGGGAGTAAACAGAGAGTAAACTAACCAGGAAGTTATAAATATAAGAAAATGTTATCGAGAAAAAACTAAAGTTAACTTTTAATATATATATATATATGAAAAAAAGATTAATATGACCTGGAGCCAAGTAAATCGCAACCTCGTAGCTGAAGCAGCAAGCGAGATCTGGGGATCTGATGCCTAGCATTGTGGGCTATAGGGAGGGCCTCGAGCCAGTAAATAGCTCTCGAGCTTTAGTAGATTGCTGAGTCGGAGCCGAGGATCGGCTCCGAACCCATCCAGCAAGAATGAAGGCGAGATAGACAACTTAACATCATCTAGCGTGACCATGTAATCAGATCCATTTATATGATTAATGCCATTATAAACCAAGAGAGTTTCCAGAAACTGCCGGGTGTCCCTTAAGATTGAACTAGTTGACTCCACAAGTGGTCTCAATTGCTTTTCTACATAAATAGATAAAGACTCGGTTAGCCAACCTCTACTAGAGACAATCGGTCTAAAAGGAGGGTTCTCCAGTGTTTTGTGTATCTTAGGGAGACCCCTAAAGGTGGGTATTAAGGGTTTCTCTATAAGAAAATACTTATACAAATCAACATCAATAATATTGCACATCAACATATCATATAAGTTATGAACATCCTTAATTATTCTATCTAACTGAGAAATAGTTAAAACACTGTATGTATTAAAATCTGACAACATGGCACATATACTAGAGTAATAATATTCTTGATCTAACACAACTACCGCTCCCCCTTTGTCTGCAGGTCTAATGACAATCAAATCATTGTTCTGTAAAGCTTTCAAAGCTTGCCTTTCTTCCTTATTTAAGTTATAGAACTCAGGTTTCAAATGATGTCTATCCAATTGAAACATGGCTAACAAATCATTTTCACAAGCCTTTTCAAAACTATCTAGTAATGGATGTAAATTAGATGTATAAGTTGATGGCTTTCTAAAGGTATGGCATTGTTTAGTATTATTATTATTACTGTTCTCATATTGTAAGGATAATCCAACATTCCTAGAGAAACATTTCACATCAACAATTAAATCTATAACATCTGCATTTTGTGAAGGTGTGAATGACAGTCCTTTATTCAAAACCACTTTTTCAGCAAACGATAATACATACTTAGAAAAATTCACTGTAAGGTCCTATTGACTGGTTTCAGAGTTTTTTTTCTGAAACTCATGTTGCTCGTCCGACATTTTCCATTTCTTCCCCATGTAATGCGGGCTCCATGGCTGCCGGTTCGTTGTTCGGAAGGGCAATGGAAATTGGAGCGACGAAAGGTCACTGGTTGACGTCATCGCCACCGGTTCTTTGGTGTTCTTTTTCCTTCTAACAACCGGTTCCTTCGGAGAAGGAATCTGCGTGTTTGTTTGTTCAACATCTACCACCTCAGTAGCGTTCTCTCTCTCTCTGACCTGAGGCGGAAGTGATGTCATCTCTAAAAGAATAGGCGGTTGTACAGGATGTACTGCTGTTGTTTGATGACCGGTACGAAATGAAGCAGCATCTCTGGTCTGGGAGGACTCCCTCAGCCAAGAAAATATGTTCCCCTTACTAAAATCTAAACAGTCTCTTTCTAGTTTCTTTTTCTTTGCCAATATCTTTCTCAAAATTTAAAATTCTTTCTCAATCAGTGAGTACTGCTCTAGTCCTCTTGTCTTTATAGCCCTAGCGGATATTAATCCTGCAATATCACCTGGCCACAAAAGCAACTCTGTGGTGTGGACCCAACAGAACCTCTGCTAATTACGACCATCGGTCCTGCATCTACCAAATAAGATAACAGAATCCCAATAAAATATGTGTCCTAGTGCCTAACTAGTACCTGATATAGTAGCCCTTCTTAGCTACATCATCTTGTTAGTCTACAAATAGTGTTATAACAAAAACAGTGTTTTTTCTGCATGAGAGGAAGCCAGCAGCCCCAATTCTTTCTCCTCCTTGACTACCCCCACTCCTCTCCCTTTTCTGTATCCACTTTAGTTCTGCATACCTCACTCTTGACTAGATCTCCTGTTGACTCTCTCACTTTACCTTGCCTGCAGTCCTGCCCTGCTCCATAGTCTATTGCCTTTCTCCTGCTACTCTCCACTCTCCTGCCCTCTACTCATGGTCTTTGCTCTACTCTTGCTGCTTATAAACACCTCTCTTCTCTTTCAAGCCCCACACACCTGCTAACTTCAACGCTCCAACACAGGTTATTTTCCTCTAATACAATCCTATCAGTGCAATGGAGGCTAGCATTCTCCTGAAAGTGACATCTGTACTTAATCCTTGTGTCTGTCTGTCCTTTCTTTGCTTCCCTTCTATCTTTTCACTCTCTAGCTAGTTCTTTTCTTTTTTCTCTCCTCCTTACTGATTGTTTCCTGGGCTATTTTACAACCTGGGTATTAGTCCTGCCCTGTACTGCCTCACCCCTTCCCCATACCTCACTTCCTGTTCAAAGTTTTCACAGATGCCCTAAAACTACGGGCGCCATATTTTAAACTGCCTTCGTCCCTCCTTGCTGCTGCACGTCTACTCTCATGCAAGCGTCTGACTGTGTAACGTACGTTTTAATTTTGAACTGCTTTTAGATTACTGTAAAACGTTAGTCCAGTAATAATTTCTCTGTTTTTGTCTAAACTGTGCAGTCTGTTACTGACAGCTTAGTGATTATATTGTGACCTTTTCACCCTGCATTGTGGCATTGCTGGTGAGACATCCTCTCTGCGATATTAACCTGTCGGCTCTCTAGAGCTCTAGTTTGCTCTTCTGCAAAGTGTTGTTCATTAAAGAGCCTGTTTCTATTAGTTGCGAAGAGCAATAGCTCCATATGTTTACGAGCATACCACTGGCTATATTTTACCAGGGGTGGCCCATGCTATTGGACTGCCGGACTGCAGCCCCCCCAGCTGTAAAAAAGAAAAAAAATAAAATAGAAAAGAAGAAATAAAATTGCAGACCTTTGCGCACTAGCTGCATTTCCGAACTGCTGCGACAGTCTGTCTCAGCAGCAGTCTGGATTGGGAAACATTCAAGAGCAGAGATCCCAGAAGTCTATGCAGTTGTAACTGCATAGACTGTCGCTGGAAATGGATCAGACTGCAACATCAGCAGGCTGTGAGTCTTGTCGGGGGAAGAACATCTTGTGGGCTGTGATGGATTTCATGCTCTAACAGCTGTGGATTTAATGCTGCAACAGCGGGATCTACATCTATTGTGTGTGTGTGTGTGTGTGTGTGTGTGTGTGTGTGTGTGTGTGTGTGTGTGTGTGTGTGTGTGTGTGTGTGTAATGCCCCAGGTGCTACATAGTGCTGGGTAGAGAATAAGGCTTGAACCCTGCACCTTGGGCCCAGGTGGCAAGAGCCTGAATTCCCTACCCACCACCATTTGTAAAAATGTTGCAGATTTTTCCCTCATACTTGTTCTGTTCCTCATAAAATCTGTGGTTTCTGTATTTTTGTGTCCTTGCAAAGCCAGTAGTGCATTGGTGCAGTGGTAACATTGTTGCCTAACAGCTACATGTTCTCGGGCTTTATTCTTGGCTGGGGTGCCTTACCTTCTGTGTAGAGTCTGTATGCCCTCCCTGTTTTTGTTTCCTGTAGTGTCCTCCCATCTTACAAAGACACGTGTCTGTCTGGCGTGTTTCTCCCTGGACCTCTGCTAAAAATTAGCTTTTGTTCCAAGTCAGACTTTCCTGGTTAACAAATGTTAAAAATGACACACATTTGAATATCAGACTTAATATTCTTCAGAAAGTGCATGGTAACACAAAAGCTTTTATTCTAGCAATTTTCTAAGTGTATAAGATGGATATTTGAAATTTGTCCCTAATGTTGGGACTGTATTCCCCCATTATTGGCTTCATCCAGGTTTTGTGCTAAGGTTGAGAGCTATGGTAAGAACTGAATTCACTGAATATGTTTGGGGGCTATATTCCCCCATTACTGGCTTTGTCTGGGTGTTTTTTGATAATAGGTTGAGTGCTATGGTGAGAACTGAAATCACTGAATATGTTTGGGGGCTGTATTCACCCATTATTGGCTTTGTTCAGGTGTTTTGTGCTAAGAGGTTGACAGCTGTGCTATGGTGAGAACTGAATTCACTAAATGGTAGCCATTTAAGTTTCCGTCTTTCTCTTTCACAAAACAGCTGATTTGGCATAGTGGTATGTTGCTCTGACTGTTTTGCACAGGGTCCCCTCGGTTCAAGACGTGGCAGTGAAATGTATGGTGGTAACACAGCATTTTATTCTAGCAACTTTCCAACATTATACAAGCAATGTTTAAAATGTGTCATAGGTTCATAGGTTCATAGGTTGGTACTAGGCTATCAGCCCTAGGGCCTATACAAGCCTAGCCATAACAATTCCCTGGCTATTTCTTCCCACACTATTTACTTCCCTGGACCCCTGTCTAGCAGGGTGACTGATGTGATCCCGGGGTGAATTTCCTTTCTCCCATCCAATCATCAAGGTTCCTTCTGAAGAGGAACAAAGAGGCATTCTGCTTGACAAGTATGGGCAATCTATTCCAGAGTCTGGGGAGTCTCTGGGTCAGGAACCTATCCCTCCAGCATGTTTTGTCCCTGGTTTTTTACCTTTTGCCCCCCCCCCCAATAAACTTTGGCTGTTCCAGATTTCTTGTGCTGCAAAGTTCAGAGATACAGCTAGTGTCGAGTAGATTTTACAAGGAGCTGAGAGCTGCAGGGGAACAAAAATTTAGTGCTGCTTATGCGAAGTCTGCTTGCATTGTTAATAGCACAACAGGTAGTGTACTTGCTTTTGATGCAGAAGGCTGTGGGTTCTACTCCTACAGTAGGTAGATGCATTGCTGATACTGTACTGTGTTGTAAAGGGGGTGGATGCTGCAGTCATTTTTGGCAAAGATACCTAGTAACTATGAACCTGTTATCAGTTTGCTATCCATTCCCTATTGCGGTATTACTAGCTTATCATTTTTTAATGCATGCAACATAGGCAATTTATTCTTCAAGGGCAACAGGCACTTTATTTGTAGATGAAACAATGGCATATAAAGTTGTTTGCTAGCAGCCACCTCTTTATTAGTTACAGATTTCTTTAATGTGGATTTTACTACTTCAGAGATTGTGCATATTTACTGATACTGGTGGACTATAGAAGGTTGAGTAGACTTTTTATGATGTAAATGTTCTGAATTGGGCAGTTTTGTCATTGGTGCATGCATTTTCTTTCATTGTTTACTGGAAAAATGTTCAAAACAATAAATTTAAAATGCCCTCTAACAACTGTACTGTATTGTACAAGGAATATAATGTAATGCAGTCAGGAAGGTGTATCAAAGAGAATGTGTATGTTTCATGTTCAAGGGGCTTATGATTTTGAAAACAGCCCAGAGTTAATCTTTATCTGCCACTGGCAAAATGTATTTTCTTTGAATGTGGATTTCAATGCATGTGAGTTTCAAGGGCAGAGAAGTTTTAATGCTAAGTCTCTTTTCATTGTGAGACTGCATTGCTTTGTTTAACAGATATCTATTAGGGTTTGTGCTGTAAAATGCAAAATAAAACTTTCAAATGAAATCTAAATCATCGCAGAGGTAAAGCAGTATGCACATTACAGTGTTTATGGTAAATGGGGCAAAATAACCAAGGAATGGGAGATTGGAATGGCTGCAGGGGGGAGGCTCCATTCGACCATGATTATGTTGGGGGGTAGCAAACTCAGACAGCCCCGGTTAAACTATACCTCTCAGTTGTCCATATGTTTGCAGAATGAATAGATATTTGCTTCTTATTTTTGGTTTGTTCCTCATAAAATTTGCGGTTTTCTAGCAAATCATTTAGGAATGAAGTCACTAAATGACAGACATTGAGTTTCAGACGTCATAACCTTCAGAAAAATGCATGCTAATGCAAGACCTGGTATTCTATCAACTGTCTTAAGTTTATACAAGAGCAATTTTTAGTAGTGTTTGTATGTTCCCCCAATATATTTGGCCTTGTCCAGATTTCCTGCATTAAGAGTTTGAGAGGTATGTGCAAATCTCTTTGCAGAATTAGAAATATCCAAACCTCTCCATCGTCCCCAATTTTGGCTCAAAATGTTGCTCTCCCCTAATAATCCCTCCTCAAAATGGCAATTTTGGAAGAAAACATGGAGGGTTTACAATTATATATAACTGTAATGATCAGAGTTATAGATTACTTTTATTTCAGAAATGCATGTAGATGCTCTTATTTTGTTAGCTGCTCAAGTTAACAGTGTTAATACTAAAAAGGTGTCCCTTTTTTGACAGGTTCCCAGCTGTATTGTGTGGCAACTTTATATTTTTGCATCACATTTTGGTCTGTAAAATTGTGGTTTTCTGGCAAATTAGTGGCAAGTCATTAAAATTGAAGTTAGAAAATAATGACAGACATTTGAGTTTCAGATTTCATACCCTTCAGAAAATTCGTACTAATGCAAGACCTACTACTGTTCTATTATCTAAGTTAATAAGAGCAATATTTAAACATTTTCCTTATTTTTGGGCCTGTGTCCCACTTCTAGTTCTGTGTATGACTTTGTCCAGATTTCTTGCTCTGAAGTTGAGAGGTATGAGTGTCAGAGCCATCACTGTCAGCCAGAGACATTTCAAATTGTGACATACTTGTTTCACCCCACTCCCTATTGTAGTGGCTCTGGATGTGTCCAACGAAGGTAAGGAGCAGATATGCAGTGTAAGTGTGCAGAGTATTCCCCATCCAAGGTAGACCACAAGTACAACCGTGGCTTTTCATCTGTCCTTGATTATGCAGAATGTTTTGGTTTTCTGTCATATTTTTATACTGTTGATTTATGCTTCTTATTATTCAGGAAATACATGCTGTCACAGTGCCCTGTTGCTCTGTTTAAGTAGCAATGATTTAATGACCACCAAGTAAGCTTGTCAGAGATTGTAAGATGCAAGTAAGCTTTAATAAGCATGCTGTTAAAGAATTACCAGCACTGAAAGCCTTTTCGTTGTTGCCATGCCGAGAATATTTACATAACTAGATAATGCCTTGGGTATTGAAATGCATATGACAGTATTTGTAATAAAAGGACAGGATTACAGTATTTTCAGAAGCTCATTACATTTGTTGGAGACTTGCAGTCATCTTTGCAGGCTTACCCGTAAATTAAACAGAATGC
Organism: Protopterus annectens; assembly: GCF_019279795.1. Taxonomy (NCBI): domain Eukaryota; kingdom Metazoa; phylum Chordata; order Ceratodontiformes; family Protopteridae; genus Protopterus; species Protopterus annectens. Next base: position 895,839,414 of record NC_056731.1, read on the forward strand.
CAATCTATCATGTGTGGTCCATAACTTGTGCAGGAATCCTTTAAGCAATTTATCTTGAGCTTGTTTCTTGTTTGTTGTTCATTTTTTTACTTTGATCATGTCTTCCCCATGAAACAAGTACATAGTTGTGTCAGGCAACAGGTCTTTTTTGGATAAGGAACAGTTTTACAAGTGGGGGTATCACAGAGATTGCTACTTTCAGCATGTTACTTGGTAATTTTATAAAGCTGAATATAAATTATAATTAGAACTGCAGTACAAGGAGTAGTGGTTTGAGATGAGTGCTGCTTGTTTTTTTATACTTGATTTTGACTGGAATTCCAGTAATGTATTTAAAAAGTAATTTATTTTTTCATGCCTCACAACCTGTTTCCATCTGGATATTAAGTAAGTTATCATGTAGCCAATGCATTGAAATATTTTTTTCTTCTACACTTCATTTTGTCTTGATTGGACTCTCGTAATGACTGTTTGGCACCCAGGGCAGCGTATTTAATTAAAGTTCCAGTTGTTGTGGTTTTGAGCATATCTCCACCCCCTTTCTAGTTGGCCACACCCCTTCCCATTCACCCCACCCATTCCGCTGTCTCCTGCAGCCCTCCTTTAATGTGAAGTCACCAGCCGCCACTGTATTTTACTCCCTGCATTAACCAATCTTTTGTATGTTTTCACCTTGCAACGCTATAAAACTGTACCTTAACCTGTTTAGTCTGTAGTCGCTAAGGGTAGTTGTACCTTGCAAGCACAAAAGTAGCTTAATCTGTATGTTAGCTGCTTTTTGGATGTTTTCACCTTGTGACACTGTAAAACTCTACCTTAACCTGTTTATTCTGTAGTCGCTAAGGGTAGTTGTCCCTTGCAAGCACAAAAGTAGCTTAATCTGCATGTTAGCCGCTTTTTGGATGTTTTCACCTTGCGATGCTGTAAAACTGTACCCTAACCCATTTTTCTGTAGTCGCTAAGGGTAGTTGTACCTTGCAAGCACAAAAGTAGCTTAATCTGCATGTTAGCCGCTTTTTAGCGGATGTTTTCCTCCAGCTGCGTACACAACTGTATTATAGTCTGTATTTCTGTAGCTGTTAAGACGTTGTAGCACCTTGCTAACATAAAAACAGTCTAGTCTGCTTTATAAATGTTTTTCTTTTGGGAAGAATAACTATTTCTGTAACCGCTAAGAAGTTGTAGCATCTTGCAGACATAAAAACAGTCTAGTCTGCTTTTTAAATGTTTCTCCTTTGGGAAAAATAACTAGCCCTGTTGAGTTACTGTTGAATGTATTTCTCTATATTGTGATGTGCTGCTAAGTATTGTACTTGCACTATTTTGAATTTAACTACAGATACTGCTGTATTTTCTAATATGAATGCATATAGAACACTCTTATAGTGAAACTGTGTACATTTAACTGTTCTCTGTTGCTGTATTTCTACCCTAGTTGATATCTCTCTTACCCCTGGTGTTTTATTTTTTTCTCACACTTTTACCTGAATATTGTTCACAACTGACTCCCCTGCACTTGTCTTTATAGCCCTAGTGGATATTAATCATGCGACATCACCTGGCCACAAAAGCAACTCTGTGGTGTGGACCCAACAGAACCCCTGCTAATTACGACCATCGGTCCTGCATCTACCAAATACTATGACAGAATCCCAATAAAGTATGTGTCCTAGTGCCTAATACCTGATATAGTAGCCCTTCTTAGTTACATCATCTTGTTAGTCTCCAAATAGTGTTATAACAAAAACAATGCTTTCTTCACATGTGCTGCATGAGTGGATGCCAGCAGCCCCAATTCTTTCTCCTCCTTGACTACCCCCACTCCTCTCCCTTTTCTGTACCCACTTTAGTTCCCCATACCTCACTCTTGACTACATCTCCTGTTGACTCTCTCACTTTACCTTGCCTGCAGTCCTGCCCTGCTCCATAGTCTATTGCCTTTCTCCTGCTACTCTCCACTCTCCTGCCCTCTACTCATGGTCTTTGCTCTACTCTTGCTGCTTATAAACACCTCTCTTCTCTTTCAAGCCCCACACACCTGCTAACTTCAACGCTCCAACACAGGTTATTTTCCTCTAATACAATCCTATCAGTGCAACGGAGGCTAGCATTCTCCTGAAAGTGCCATCTGTACTTAATCCTTGTGTCTGTCTGTCCTTTCTTTGCTTCCCTTCTAACTTTTCACTCTCTAGCTAGTTATTTTCTTTTTTCTCTCCTCCTTACTGATTGTTTCCTGGGCTATTTTACAACCTGGGTATTAGTCCTGCCCTGTACTGCCTCACCCCTTCTCCATACCTCACTTCCTGTTCAAAGTTTTCATAGATGCCCTAAAACTATGGGCGCCATATTTTAAACTGCCTTCGTCCCTCCTTGCTGCTGCGCGTCTACTCTCATGCAAGCGTCTGACTGTGTAACGTACGTTTTAATTTTTAACTGCTTTTAGATTACTGTAAAACAATAGTCCAGTAATAATTTCTCTGTTTTTCTCTAAACTGTGCAGTCTGTTACTAACAGCTTACTGATTATACTCTTACCCCTGGCACAGTCATCTATCACACAAACTGACATAAAGATGTCAAGTGTTGTGTGAGCAAGTTCTAGAAAGATGTTACCCAGCACTGTCAGTGGCTTGCTGATGTCATGGAGTCCAGCGATGATGCCATGATAGGTCTTGTGAGTTCTATGGTTGCACACATTGCTGCCATATCCCAGTCTGTGTGAATGATATCAAGTGCACAATCATGTCTATTGCTTGTTGTGGAGATCTGGTATAACCATCAGGTAGTCAGAATTAGAGGCATTCAAAGAGTGCACAGTTTGCTCCAGTAAGTCTAGGAGTATCTCACTCAATCACCCCACATGGGCGGAGACACCTGCCAGCCTCCAGTGGCAGATACACCTCATCAGTATACTCCATACAGATCCTGTTCCTCCAATAATACAACAAACTTGTTATGTGAGTTCTTTAGTCCTGCCAGATCAGGGCATCACAGTGCCTCCAGACTACAGTCAAGCAGGGCTACTCCCCTCCCCATTACTGCAGAATATTGTCTATGACACAGCATATACCCTGAAATAAAACATTCTGTGACAAGGTCACCCACTCAGGTTGTGATGTCAGCCATGTGCCATTGTGTCCCTTGGCACTCAAGCAGATGACAACAGACTGACCACATTCCACCTTCCCTCCTTCCTGTGTGCTGCATGTGGACGTGTCTGTTATACAGTATGGCTTGACCATACACTGCTCAAAGTAACTTTTAACAAGAATTTTACACATCATGTTTGTTCTATGTGACACTGTCACTGTGTGTTTATCATTGTCCCATACATGTGCACTGAATACCATCTCTTCACCTGTACAGCTGTGTACTGTGTCCATCACTCTCTGGGAGTGTACGATATGGTGGATGTATGTTGTTTCCTGGCCTTCCTGCCATCACTAGATGATACTGTTATATTGGCTGTATCAGGGGCTGTTATAGCAGGTCCAAAGGATTATGTAGTATGCAGCATGCTATGAAAATTGTTAAGGAGTGTAAAGTTGTGCTCTCCTAAGGTGTAGATAGCCAGCAGAAGTGGGCATTCAACAGACCAACACAACCTGTAACATGTTTGTGGTTTGTACACAGATGGTTCGGTAGTAATCAGAGCTATACTAGGTATCCTCCATCACCTGAAACACAGTGGGAATATATGGCCAGGGTGAGACATGTGTACACTGTCGTTTACTCTGTACATGTCTGACTACCATAGGCGTTGTTGAATTTCTTTACACAGAAAGCATGGATGTAGATTATTTGCATTCCAGATGTGGGAATCATTGGCATTGCATTGCACTCTATATGTCAGTTGATAGAATGGTTGCCCCTCCCATTGACCTAATGCAGTTCACAGACAGCAGGTGGGATCTTTTTTGGCCCACATGTGATATCTACAGCACACAGTACTGACTGCAGCTTCAGAATAACAAGTAAGGTTTTAGCCGCACAATGAATCTACAATGTCTCCTGGAAATCTTTATGATAAGAATATGTGAACATTTGTTTTATAGATTCATGATGTAGAAGTGACATTGGATGGCATGCTGCTCCTAAAAAAAAAAAAAAACAGCTAGTATCTGAATTTAAAACTTATTATTAACATTTCCAGAATATTCTCGCAGATTAAGCATCTGCTGCTATTGGGGGAATCTGGTAGCAGTCATGCATGTGCTGTTCGCAGCAGACATTTATGCACTGCTTACTGCCCCTCCCATTTAGTATGATGCCTTGCATCTCAAGACTTCACATGTTGACATTGACTGGTTTCATTCATTTATTTATTCTACAACACCCACCTCATCCTATTCTGAGATGGGAGGGGGGTGGAGGCTATCACTGACACAATAGACAGAGAATGTAGAACTACTGCTGGATGGAATACCACTCTATGATAGCTGACCTAAGCATCTAAAATTCTATTGCTAAAGTTTTAACTGAATCATATCCCTATGACTATAATACCCCTGTTTTGCAGGATTTTCATTGGTTGTGATAGTGAGGACATTATTTAAAATAATACACCTGTACTATAACTCACCCTCCTCCCCTATTTTGTTATACTTCAGTCTTCACCCTCAACAACCCTCATCTTCTATTTCCCAACTCCAGCTCTCTCAACACTGTACCCCTTGTAAGAAATATTGAAAATAGAGACAATATGGCTGTCTGTACACTTTAAAAATGCAGCTCTCCCTCTTTGGAAAAATGTTGTAAATAATAATGTTAGTCTCACTCTGTCTGTTACTGTTGTTTGTACACAGATACTTTCACCCCAGGCCTCCACTTAAAAGTTCTGTGCCCAGTCAAACTTTCCCAGTAAATAAAAGCAATAAATTAGTAAATAAAGAAATAAAATAACATATTGTGCTCTTTGAGAAGATGGGGGGGGGGGGGTAGACAGAGAGGGTGAGAGAGAGGGAGAGATGCCCAGTATTTCCCAGAATGCATTTATAGACTTTAGTGAAATGTTCTTTTATGTTCTTTTCCTTTTTCCTGTAGATCCTTCTATCTGCATGTCTTAGAATATTTAACTCGGATAGCCCCATTAGGAGGTCCCTTAATATTTACACGTTTTGAAGGCATATACTAATACTTCAAATCATTTTTTCCAGAAATATTTTATATGCATTACCCTTTAACTTTTGTGCATTATTTGGCCACTACAATTATAACTAATAAATGAAAAATAAATGAATGCTGCTGTATTAGGGGAGCGACCCCGCCACAGTGAAGCAATATGAAATTTTGTTTCAAAAGTGAGCACTTACTACTGTGATAATCCAGATTTCAATTTTAAACCATTTGATTGTTTTCTTATTGATACCTATTATACTGCTATGTTTTGCTTGCTAATGGTTAACTGATAATGTAAATGCACTGTAACATTTTTGCTAGACGTACTCTTATAGATGAGTTACTTCTATTATTTCCAGTAGAAGTCAATCACAATATATTTATTTAGGATCTCTCTCTCTCTCTCTCTCTCTCCCTCTGTTACATTCTACACTAAAGTCCTAAAGCTACAGCAGCAGATGGTGTCAATTCATTGCACAGCAGATAATAACTGTGAATGTGTCTTCCAGTTTACACGTTCATCTGGCTGATCTGTACATGAGACAAATGGTTCCCTCTGTATCACATACAAATGAGTCATCACTAACGTAATTCCTTTCTTTCAATTATTTTAACAGCCTTTCTTCTTTCCAGACATAATATTCTGTCTCCTGACCCTTTGCAAAACTGTTTCTCAGCTCTCTTTGGAATTACTTTGTCTTATTTCTCTGTTCTTGTATTTCCACCATGTATTTTTGAATTCTGTCACTTTAATTAAGCTAAAAGGGATTTCTAATGGGATAGCTAACCATTGACTCAAGAAGTATAATTTTCCCTGTCCTTTGTGCACTTTCCAGTAATTTGTAGAAGTGGGGGTGATGTTATTTAGTCTTCATGCCATAAGAGTAATTTGTTCAGATTTAAAAGACTAATTCAGTTGGTAAGGGAGCCTGTGAGGTCACTGACAGCAGTTTTAGTGAATATCATTTCAGTGAAAATGTATACTTTTTTCCACTGTTGTGCAACCTTTGAGTAAGTATATGGGAGGTACAGGGAGGCAGCCCCCCTCCAAAAAAAGATTTATGTCGAGTTTTGTTGAAAGTGTTTTTGGTGAAACATTTCATTGTATTTGGATTTGCTGAAATTGCTATTGATATATCAAAATGATGCCAGAAGTAAATAGACTAAAGAATTGTGTGTCTCTTATATGACTGGACTGAGTTGTCTTATTACAAGAATTTAAATTAAAGCCAGCATCATGGCACAGAGGGATAAAGCCTGGCTACATTACAGGTGATCCAAGTTCAAATAGCTGCTTAGTCACCCATAGCAGCTGTCAGAAGAGGTTGAGAGTGAGAAGCAGTTGCCAAGATCACCCATACCGGCAGAAGGGGAGTAGATCTGGCTCACCACATGGGTGACAACTAGTAGGAACACTAGGTATTTTATCTCAGGGAGCTTGAACCTAGCAAGCTTGTGCTTCTGTGTGTAAGATGCACAGTGAGCCAAGGAGAATATTCTGGAAGCAGATGCATGCTTCCCATTAGAGGCAGCAATAATGGAACTCAAACTAGCCACTGCAGCGGAAGATAGTGTTTTGCAGGGAGTGTGCAGACTGCCTCACATGACCAGCAAGATGGCCTAAAACCTAATATCAGACTAACACTGTTGAACAAATGAGCTAACTGGGATCCCTGGGTAGGAATAAATGGGCTATAGGACTCTCGACTAGCTTGATATTTCCTGGCTCCTGCTACCATGGAAAAAATATGTCAATTGGGTACAGGTAGAGCAGCCATCAGTCTCAGTACTGTGTGAGGAGTAAAAGAAAAAGCAAGATTTCACTTGTTCCTCTCTATCATAGATGACAAGCAGGTGGGGTATTTCATTTAGATACTTTAATACATAGAAAAACATCAGAATGGATAGCAGCATCATAAAATATAAACAAACTGTTTAACAGACAGACCTTACATACATACATGCTTACATCGCAACAGCTTACTACAAAATGGCAGTCATCTTGCACATGCTCAGTATTTATACACTTGCATAAGTCCTTGGATAGCTTCTTAAAGATACATACACACACATTGATCTACATCCTCCCTCTTAAAAAGATTGCCCTTGGTAAAAATAACATTAGAGTTAGACATGCATTATTATAGACATTAGAAACAAACACAATATTCATGTTGAAGTTGCTGTGTATCTGTTACATGGTCTGGAGATAAAACTAGATCTCGTAACATAACAATCTGGGCTAAATTTAACTACAGGGACAGCCTTTGGTGAACAACTCATATCAGGAATTTCTGGATTCGTCAGAGGAATGGGAATATTCTCTGGAACTTCCTCTGGAACTGGAACACTGGACAACTCACTCTGAAATAAAGAGTCTTTCTCACAGGCTATATGCTGTGGTATAGGCTCAGAAACTGGCATCAAATGTTTTCAATTCCACCTAAACTCTGCTCCTTGTGATTCCACAATGTATGACCTTGGCTCTGGGCAAATACTCTTCACGACACCAATCGGATCATAACCTTTGGACATTTGCATCCTGACCACTTCTCCTTCTTGTAATGAATTGAGCTGTTTGCTGGTGTTATTGTAGTAAGACTTCTGGGTTAAATGCTTCTTCAACAGATTGGTTTTCACTAAACTGCTGTTCTTGACACATGGAACCAACAATTGACTACTGATTTGTAATGTGGTCCTGGTTTGTCTCGACAGAAATCTCTGAGCAGGTGAACCAAAATGTTTATCATGAGGAATGTTTGTGAGATAAAAGAGATTCAGGAAAACATCACTATTGTCTCGATCAGACTTCTCTAGTTTCTGTTTTGCACTTTGAAGTGCACGTTTTGCCAAACCATTTGACTGCAGGTACTCAGGGCTACTTGTGACATGAGTAAAGTCGCATTCATCAGCAAATTTTTTGAACTGTTGGCTTGTAAACTGCATGCCATTGTCAGAAATAACTTTATGCGGACTACAATAGACTGCAAAATGATGCTTCATCTTATTAATGACAGTTCTGGATGCTAGATTAGGAAGTAGGTCAATCTTGAACCAACTGGAGTAAGAGTATACTAACACCAAATAATATTGACCATTCCACTCGAAAATGCCGGTGGCTACTGTCGACTAAGGTAGTTCAGGAATCTGGTTTAGATGAAGTGATTCTTTCTGTTGATGTAGCTTTGCACTAGTACACATGGAACAAGATGAGAGTGCTCTCTCAATATCTTGTGACATAGAAGGCCAAAATACAAGACCTCTCGCCCTTGTTTTGATAGAGCTGGTTCCTGGGTGACCACAGTGCAAGACAGTAATGTACTCTTGTTGCAATGACTTTGGAATGATCACTTTTAGACCTTTCATAGTGATACCTTTGTCAGACAAAATCTCATCTCTGTATGGAAAATCAGGATGCACTTCTTGGGATAAACTAGATTGCTTTGATTGCCATCTTTGATTAATAAAGTGGTTGAGCCTTTGTAAAACTGGATCTGTGGCTGCATGAAGTCTCAGCCCATCAAGATGAGTGGAACAAAAAATTCTCACTTCCATGACTTTGAAATCAAGATTCTCATTCTCATCCTGTTCTGTGGTGTTTCTGGGCAATCTGGACAATGTATTAGCAAGACAAAGAAGTTTGCCTTTCTTGTAGACAAGAGTGAAATTATACTTTTGCAATCTCAACATCATGCGTTGCAATCTGGCTGGAGCTGAATGCATAGGCTTTCCCAAGATAGTGACTAGAGGTCGGTGGTCTGTTTCGATCTGGAGAGGTCTACCATAAACATAATCATGGAACTTTGAACATGCAAACACAATTGCCAAAAGCTCTTTCTCTGTCTGCACATACTGCATTTCAGTTTGGGTACGAGTTCTCAATGCATAGGCAACAGGTTGACCCTCTTGTAGAATCACTGCACCAAGACCAAATTTTGAAGCATTACATGAAAGAGTAACTGGCTTAGGAACATCACAGTGTCTGAGAGTTGGTGGACTAGCAATTCTCTATTTCAGGTGTTGCCCTAATCAAGACCAGGATACATCTTTACACATCAGCACTCAAAATGGTACTGAAAGCTGGCTCAAGTCTGGAATGAACTTGCCTAGATAGTTAATCATACCAAGAAAATGTTGCACGGCTTGAACATTGTCTGGAGCTGGTATCTTGAGAATGGCTATTTGCTTTGAAGGGTCTAGACATAGGCCTGAACTAGTAAATAAATGACTAACATAAGTAAGCTCTTGTAGCCTGAATTTGCATTTCTGTGGATTGAGCTTAAGATTCACTTAACATGCCCTTTCCAGAACTTTTTTGAGGTTTCTGTCATGCTTAGCTTCACCATTACCTTCTACTAGTATGTCATCTACTATAATATCACAAGGATGCCCAGAAAAAGTTGCTCCATTGCATGCTGAAAGACATCACTGGCAGAATTTATCACAAATGGCATTCTCAAAAATCTGTACGTGCCAAATGGAGTACTGAAAGTAGTAAGCAATGATGATTTCTTGTCAAGCTGAATTTGCCAAAATGAACTCTTTGCATCTAATACAGAAAAAAACAGTGGTATTTGGCATAATAACTGTGACATCTTTGACTATGTGCATTGGACGATGAGGTCTTTTTAGTGCTTTGTTTAAATCTCGTGGATCAATATATATTCTGATTTTATCTGAGCTTTTCTTGTGAGCTACCACCATGGAAGATACTCATTCAGTTGGTTGAACAAATGGACAAATCACACCTTGTCAAACCATTTTGTCTAGCTCAGCTTTGACTCTGTCCTGCATGGCTATTGGAACCTTTTGAGCTGGCCTGATAACTGGACTGACATCTAACATCTAGATCTAACTTCATGGAGTACACAACTGGAAGCTTCCCTAGATTGTCTTTGAAGAGATCAGCATGGGTAGAAAGAATGTTGTTGTTGTTGTTGAGTCTTTCAGCTTTTCCTGGTTAGGGGTCACCACAGCAGAACTCTGGTCCGCTAATGTCTGGCAGTAGATTTTTACATGCCGAGTTGCCAGCTCTGATGCACAACCTTCAACGAAGGTATGCCCATTCACGCATGTCTCCACACAGAAGACACTCTAGCTGAGAATCGAACAGGACAACATCTTAGTGTAAGGCGACAACGCTACCACAGCACCACCACCGCAGTCAAAATTAAAGTAGTGGTCTTTTAAGCTGGCTTGATGGACTTCCTTATTAAATGAAAGCAGTCCCATTTTCAAACTGTCTGTGAGCCCTACCAATGACTGGACGTGCCTCTTGACCACATAAAATAACAAGTCATAACTTCTTCCAGCAGAGTAACGTGAAAGCACTAGTGAGTCTTTGGTTTGAATTTCTTCACCACCATAAGCAACAAGCTTTGCATACTTTGCCAAATCAAGCCCTTCACCATGACACACTCTAGCAAATGTTTCTGCTGACATAACATTGCACTTGGAACCAACCTGTGTCAACTTTGAGGTCTATGGGTTTGCCATTTATCTGAACAGTACAACATACTTCATTATTTGCCCTTAAATCTATTGCATTGACTGTTTCATAAAGAACTAACATACCATCAACATAAAGACTAGGGTTGCAGTCCTCTAATTCATCAACGTGTTTCTCAAAATGTTCCTTTTTAATAAAATAATATGGGCCTTTTGATTTACAAAACTTTTTGAAATGATTCCACTTATTGCATTTGTTGCATTGTTGACCAAAAGCTAAACATTTTCCCTGTTAGATTCATGACTTCCACCACAGTTACGACATTTGGCAATGAAACTAGGTTGGGGACCATGCTTTGAGTTTGCTGACTTACTCTTATGCGTCACTGAGACTGTACAAACTCTGGAACTTGCTAGAAAGCTCTGGAGTTTACCAGTGGGTGCTGTAAGGGCTACAGTTGCTGCCATTTGCTTGGGCCTGTTTTTTTTAACCACATGCTGCATACTATCAACATAAGCTTTGTCACTGTGCCTTCTAGAGCTATTCTCATTTGTAAGCATATTTGTGTGCTTTTCTGTGAGCTCATATATCTGACAAATCTCAATGGCCTTATTGAAAATTAAATCACTGTCACGAAGCAAAATCTTTCTCACCACATCATATTTAATACCACACACAAATATGTCCTTTATCAACTCATCCTTTAAATCACCAAATCTGCATATTTTAGCTTTGTTTCTCAAGTCAGTTATACAACTGCAAAAGTTTCACCAGGCTTTTGATCTCTTGTGTGAAATCTGTGCCTTTCCATTGTAATGTTTGTCTGGGTGTTACTCATTTCTCTAAATTTACATTTTAAGCACTCAGGGTCCTCCCTTGACTCAGCCTGTACAACAATATGATGGTTTCCCCCTCTCCTGCATAGATAGCAGCTGCATGCACAAATGAATGCTCCCTTTCAATGGCTTCTGACCCAGCTAAATTAAGCAGAATAAATACCTTTGTATGGTCATCTTTATCAGAAATGCAGCCTATATGAAAATGTCGTATTCTTGCTCAAACACTCTCCAGTTCTCTGCAATATTATTGTCAAACACAAGTGCACTGGGTTTTCGAAATCTGTTAGCCATGCCCATAAAGTATGCACAAACACACTGAAAAAATGGCTGTTATAATTATGTATGAACAAACTGTTCTGTGTGGTTGTAATAACATTCAAATGCAACTCTTCGAAATACTGTACTATATGAAATATGCTTTGTAATGGCTGTATTTTGTGAAATAAATTGACTGTAATATTGCACAGATATGCAAACACTTCATACACTTCTGATAACCCGAATATCTTTAATAAATACAAAAAATACATGCCTAGCAAAAATGCAGCCATTCCCTCTTATTTTATTCGTTTTATGTAATTCAGACTTTATTTCAAACATTTTCTGTAGTAATTTGAATATTTCTATCAATATTGGACATATCAGTTTATTCGAATATCATATAGAGCGTTCTATAGGCCCCATTTCATATTTTGTAAATAAGAAATAGTTTTGAGCAAGTTTTAATATCTGAAATTTGTTTCTGACCTGTTTTGTGAATTATGCATGCAGTAGGGATGATTCACTCCTCTATATTCCTCCAATGCCAACCAGGTGCCCCTCAGACTTAAGTGGAAGAAACTGGAACTCTTTCTGGTAATGAATTGTTTCGGCCATTCTTCTTCTAACCTCATGTCCCTTTAGACATCCCGCTTCTGACACCATGTCACTCATCCCTGTTTATCACAGATGACAAGCAGGTGGGATATTTTGTTTAGATGCTTTAATACATAGAAACACATCAGGATGGATAGCAGCATCATAAAATATAAACAAACTGGTTAACAGACAGACCTTACATACATGCATACTCACATCTCAACAGCTTACTACAAAAAGCCAGTCAGACTTGCACGTGCTCATTATTTACACACTTGTGCAAGCCCTTGGATAGCTTCTTAAAGATACATACACATACGTTGATCTACAAAAAAGAAAAAAGAAACTAAATTAACTGGGAAGAAAGCAAGACCATTAAATCATGGCTCAGTCAAATTGAACAGATCTTACTTTCAAATGTGAATAGTCATCCTGATAAGGAAATGAACTGTGAGAAACAATTGCCTCAAAATTACAGAGCAAATGAGTCATGACATTTCTAATAAGGCCAAATGCTGCCACTAGTGGTCTAAACTGCTGTGCCTTTGTCAGGGACAAGCCCTCATTTTTTGCATCACAGCTTCATCCCAATAGAGTTGGATGTTAAGGAGTGGGCTAGCTTGCTCATCTTATGAGGTAGCGTACCTTCTTCCCTATGGCAGCTCGTCCAAGTCTAGCAAAAGCTACCAGATGCACAAAGCATGCCTCTGCATGCTGACTCGGGTATGTGCATGTGCACATGTGCAGCATGTGCGCACTTGCTCATGCACCATTGGTGCAGCACCTAATGCTCTCACTGTGTGTCACGCAAGTGGCGAGACACTGTAACCTCCCTCCCCCCAGGAGGATTGAGCCACCCATCCTCTTCCGCCTGCTCTGTCAAGTACCTGAACCACTAACTGAACTCAGGTCATATGAGTTGGCTAAACCTTCATTGTTTGATGACACTTATTGAAAAGCTTAAACATAAGTACTTTGAATTCATGTATTGTGCAAAGGATTTTATACTCAGTCTTATTTGTCTGTCAGTAGACAGAAGACCCATCTATCAGTAATCCATAAGAACATTCTGAGGTGCAGAAAACAGTTATGTATCATGTCTTCTATAAACATACCAAGAAAATAATGCCAAACCGGTGTTTGCCAACACCAAAACCAAACAAAAAACTGGAACTGGAAGTGAAACGAAGAATCTTCCAAATTTTATTATAAAACACAAATTCACGGCAAAGCACAGCAAAGCACACAATAAATCCAAATGAACGCCTTCACACTCAGCGTTTTCGTCACTACTGGACTTCATCAGATAAAAACTGCTGTTCCTAATTCCCTTTTATATAATTTAAAAAATCATTGCACCAATCCATTTCTAGCCTTCAAACACACTAATTAATTATTAATGACCTTTGTTTTAACAAATACACACATGAATTTAAAAACCACTGTTGTTATTTCCATAATATGAAGCTTTGCATTTTGTAAAATATATATCCACCATTTACCTTTTTTAAAAAATGTTAATTTAATTTGATTTAAAATGAATAATTTAATTAATAAATATATATATAAATAAATAAATAATTAAATGAATAGAATGAAATAGATGAAAGAAAGTTTTATCATTGTAAACCTATGTTCATATGTTACTATAGTGCCATCTCCTGGTTGTATTTATTATCACACATTTCTCCTCATATTTCTGCTCTTATTTTCAAAAGAGCCTGAATGGATATGTGGTCATTTAACCCTGGTTTCTATTAGCTTCTAGGGCTATCTGCCACCACATTTCTTTATATGCTATAAGTTCTTCCAGGGGGCCCCCTCTCTTACTACCAATTATTTGATCCAACACAAAAAATTGAAATTTGGACCCCACACACACTTTGGAATGTCTATAGATGGCATTGGTTTCCTTTTCTTTTTTAACATCGTACATATGTTCATATATTCTTCTTTTAAGGGACCTTTCCGTCTTCCCAACGTACAAAGATGGACATGCCATACATATAGCCAAATATACTACCCCCTTTGATTCACAGTTGTAGTATGCCTTGCTTTTTAACCATCTTTTTCTCCCTTCCAAGAAAACTTTTTCTCTACCCAAAATATTTTCGCATTGCATACACCTACCACATTTAAAGGTACCAGTTTTTACCCTACCTCCTACATCTTTTTTCTTTTTGTTGTCAGTGCTATTTTCCAAATACCCTTTTATACTAATAGTATTTTTAAATATAACTTTGGGCATCTGAGAAGAAATAACTTCTAAGTCAGTAAAGTTCTTAAATCTCTCCCATTCTCTATAAAATATGGTCTTTACTTCTTTATTTAATATATTGTATTCAAGAATTAGTGACTGTTGAAAATTTTCTTTTTCTTTAACCTCTATTGCCTTTACTTCCTTGTATGACCCAATTATGGGTTTAAACCTATCCCCTCTACCTATTTGGACTTCAGTTCTCAAATTTTGAATGAAATCATTGGGATACCCTCTTTCAAGAAACATTTTGTGTAATAAGTCACATTCCTTTAAGTATTTATCATCCTTACTGGTCATTCTCGACCCTCTTACAAATTGACCTTTTACTAAATTCTTTTTACAATATAAAGGATGCGCACTGTCAAAATGTAAAAAGGAATTGACGTAAGTAGGTTTCCTATAAACACATGTTTGGAACGTTCCATTTTCCAGTGTTATCTCCACGTCTAAGTATGAAATACCAAACCTGGAATAATTGTAAGTGAATTTTAAAAAAACAGATGTTTCTTCCATATATTTAATAAATCCTTCTAAGGTTTCAATTCCTCCTATCCAAAATATTATTATATCATCTAGGAATCTCTTATAAAGTGTCCAATATTTCTCATATTCGGAACCTATAATGTACTTTCTTTCCCAATTCGATAAAACCAGGTTAGCAAAGGTAGGTGCACAGGCGGCACCCATGGCTACTCCCTGTAACTGTCTAAAATATTCACCATTGAATAGAAAAAATTTGTTTTTCAATATTAGGTCCATCAACCCTGTGCACACTACCTTTTCTGCATGAGTAAGTCTATTATCAGCAAATATTTCTTCCTCAAACATTATATGACCATCAACATAGGGAATTGACCCAAATAGGTCAACTATGTCTATAGTCACAAAAATTAATTCCTCGTGATACAATTCTGGTTTCAAAATAGTCAATAAATCCCATGAGTCCTTCAAAATTGTCCCCTTGTTAATCCAAATATGTTTTGTCTTTACATCCACATATTTAGCTAAAGAATTTGATTTTGACCCTCCTGCTGAGACTATAGGTCTCAGGGGTGGGTCCAAGCTATTCTTGTGGATTTTCGGTATACCAAATACTACCGGTATTTTGGGTTTGTTTTTTTTTTCAAATAATTCAAGGTTTTATAATTAATAAGTTCTTCATTCATCATATCTTCCAAAATATTGTCTATTCTGTTATAAGCCACATTAATTTCATTCCTAGATACCACACTATATTTTGCTTCGTTTCTCAATATTTCATTCATTTTGCCTTCATATACTATTACGTCCATCACAACAACCCCACCCCCCTTATCAGGTTTCATAACTCTGACATTTTTATTAGCTTTTAGTTCCTCTAAAATTAAATGTTCATTGGGGTGAAGGTTGTGGTAAATTGTCATATCTCTCATGTTTCTTTCTTTTCTTCTAATTTCCCTTTCCATGTTGTTTTCAAAGTTCCTTAACTGGTTGTGTATTATTGGGCTAAACGTTGATTTTTTCGTTAATGTGTTTTCTTTTATACTATTGCTATTTCTTTTTACTTCCAAACCTATACCCTCATTGTGAAATAACAACTGCAAGTTCATTTTTCTAATAAAAAGCTTCATATCTATAAGAGTTTGTGTAGAATTCCCCTTAACCAGGGGTATAAATTTAAAACCCTTTTCCAATAACTTGAAATGCTGTTCATTTAATACTAGGTCACTAAAGTTATAAATAGTGAACCCTCCCAGGGTATACTTATTACCATCTTCCTCAATGCGATTTACCAGGGTATCCTCTGTCATGTGTTGTAGTGATGTATCTTCTAATGGGTGGGGGTTTAGTATGGTCTGTATTTCCCCCTCCCCCTTCTCCCCCCCCCATTGTTGAAAATTTCCTTGATATCTTTTTTCCACCCATTCATCTGTCTCTAGTCTTTCTAATGGGGGAAATTCTACATCATATTGGCTTCCCATCCATTCTCCATTTTCGTTGTATTTTTCCATATTTTTATTATACTTATTAATATTGTTTGACCTATAATTCCCATACTGATATCTATAACCCGTCGGTTTGGGGTAACTCACTTCATTATTGTATTCCTGAATGTCTCTCCTTAATTTGTCCATTTTTCTACTTACTAATGGTTTACATTTATCATCTATTTCATCTTTTATTTTAAAATATTCGTGTCTCTCCTCTTTGATTTGAAAAATCAAATCTTCCTTGATATGTGTGTCTAAATTTTCTATCTGGGTTTGCAGGCTTTCCAAATTTTTATTATTCTCTTTTACTATCAACCTAACAATGTCCAGCCCACAAATCTTTTAAAAATTATCTTCTATAAACATATTGAAGAGCTGTGCAGCCTAAATGTTCTTCATTTTTACATCTCCTTTTCCATGTCTTGTAGGAGCCTTAAATATATCTTTTGTCTATTTAGTGGATGACAAGCTGACTCCTTCCAACCTCAATACTTAAATAATGGGGATTATCTACTTCAGTAGAATTCCAGAAGAAGGAATGTGGGTGGATCCACATTTCCTTGCTATGGGATACAGACCATAGAAATACAACTGAAACATACTGAACAGTATTCTTTACAAAACAATATGCAGACGTTTTACAGCCCTACATCTTGAGATGGAAAATCTACAAATTCCTCTTGAGGGTTCCTTGATATTCCTATTCCATATGAATAAGTGCAGTTCAAAACAAAGACATACAATGGTGGAACGAATGGCTATAATAAGCAAGACCCAAACTAGGAGCTTACCAAAAATAAGGCCAAGAGAGATCAGGGAATTAAAACTTAAGGTAATTGCTAAGCCCTGACCTGGAACAAGAATATCCATTTTTCAGGTACAGAGCTGAGTGATAGAATAATCAACCAGAAATGCAGAGGAGAGGAGAAGAGAGAAGAGGCATGGCCTCCCAGTCTCTCCAAGTGGAAAGGCTGAGATACATATCAATGGATGTTGGGGATCTACTAGGAGCTGACTGAGATGACAGGGCAGCACCACCTGAAGAGAAATGGCATTTCTAGAAGCAAGTAATGGCTCCATGCTGCACCCATTGCATGCCACTCCCTCAAACACTTAAATGATATATTGAGGGGAGGTTAGGGCCAGCATCAAAAATCCCTTGATATCAGGGTTATGACAGCCTGTTGCACATTAAGGAATAAATGGGCAGTCACAGTCCATTGACTAGATGTTAACAGATACAGAGAGAGCTCCAGCCCCCCCCCCAACAAAATCTTTACATTAATGCCATTGTCAACAAGCTGTAAACCTCCAAATAGATTGATAAAGAAATGCATTATAGATGCACTAACCATCCCCACAGACAAAAGATACAACAAAATTGGCTACAAAACTTTATAAACCCCTTCAGACATAATTTGAAATGCAAGAGGACAGCATAAGCTAATATCTATTATGTATTCTGTAGGATGCCTAACCCCAGCCAAATGTCCATATTCTGCTGAGGTTTCTGATACATCTTTATAAATGTCTACATGATGACTGTTCCTGTCTACTGCTGAGCAACTTTCTGGAGGTGTTTGACTCATATAGCATATCAGTTACATGTTTTCATGCACTCACAATAGTACCATCTACATTAAGGACCTACAAATGTTTTCAATATTTGGCCTTATTCTCTTATATAAATGCAGGCATAAAAGTCATGTAAACATTCTCACCAAATGACTAGAACTCCTCATGCCAACATTAATTTGTCTCAGCCAGGTAGCATGAATAGTATATGCTACATGAATATGCTGAGCGACTTAATTTCAGCTGACTTTTCATAGACCAACATTTATGTATATTCTTCATGAATGAACAGAATGACAACATATGAACATTAAAAGATTTTAGACTGGAAGTACTCTTCTATAAAGGGGGTGCATATCTTGTGTCCATGCATAGTGAATGTCATTGCTGCTTTATTTTTCTTATTTTATTTATATTTGTTAACTGGGTTAGAGCACTGATCCAAATTACCTTTTTCAGGGTCATTCAGGGAGAAGTGTGCAATCAAAAACAGGAAACTACATTGCCACAAAAAGAGAAAAATGCTTTAGCAACAAGTGCATACAGTAATTGGAATACAAAGGGTTACAGTAGCATTGCTACATTTTGTGCAAGAATGAAAGCACAACGCTAGACATAAAGCAATTACAGTCGAGCAATTCTTTTCCTTACTTTCCCTTTTTATAATCATAAGGACTAAATTCTGAGGACGTAGTGTATAGATTTACCAAAATAACAAAACAACAAAACTGAAGATGGCACATGATAAAATACAACAACGAACAGCACCCAAAGTAACTAAGAATGGTTTATTTAAAACTCTGGTGCCTCTGCACCAAAATGTCTTCAAAGGTGGAAAAAACACATTCACAACTCAATCTTTTATATACCACAATCAAATACTTAATTGTATTCATTAAACAATCAATTAACTCATATTAAAACCTTCCAATTACAATCTAGCCAGTGTACCATATTTAAGAATAAAAATAGCTTCTTTATACAAAAGCTTCCTCTTTAATTCCATAAAAACACTTTTTTTTCACAATTTTCTCTTAAATTGTATCCTGCAAGCTCACTGGGAAGCTGTTGTAACACTGCAAAAACTATTTTGCAAGAGGGCTTTCAAGTTTACCATTTTTTGTATTTTTGCATCTCTAACATGTTCTTGTAATCCCAACCTGAAAGTCCTCTTGCTCTCCCCAATATAAAGCATATCACAAGGACATTTCAAAGCATATACAATGCATTCTGTGTCACAACAAAATTTGCCAAGCACATTAAAATTGTAATCATTAATCTTGCGAAAAGTGTTAACTATAAACCTACATACTATACATTTACCACAATGGAATGTACCCATCTGTACCGGAACTTTGTTTATTTTATTAAACATGGCTGAGAATTTGCTATGCTTTTATACTCCTTCCTCTATGGAATGAGAACAAAGGAAATTTATTTAAATTAACAAATTCTTGAAATTTAAAAAGATAGTCCCGATAATGTTTTATAACTTTTACTATTTGTTCACTTAAGAAATCTTATGTAATGACCACACAGATCTTTTGTTTCTGTTCACTGTTTGTTATATTTCTTCTGTGGCCATTATGGGCCATGTTGACTTCCCCCTGTACTACCTTTTGTAAAGAAGTCTTCACTATTTGCTGAGGCGCTAGAGTTCTAAATAAACCATTATTAGTTACTTTGGGCGCTGTTGACTTTCATATTTTATACATTCACATACATTTCATCTGTACAGATTTTCACAGATTGTTCAGATTTCTGCCTTATATTTTTGGTCCATTTTTCATAAAATTGTGACTTTTTGGCAAATTAGTAGCAAATCATTAAAGATCGAAGTTAGAAAATAATGACAGACATTTGAGTTTCATACTTCATAGCCTTCAGACAATTCATAATAATGCAAAACATGTCATTCTAGCAACTTTCTAAGATTGTAAGAGAAATATTTAAAAATTGTGCCTATTTTTAGGCCTTTGTCCCACTTTTATTTATGGCTTTGTCCATATTTCTTGTTCTAAGAGGTTGAGATGTATTGTATGGAAATAAAAAAAGCATATAAAATTTTACAAAATTATCTGTGTGCTACTTTAGAAGAAAAAAAAAACAAATTACAGGATAGTAGGAGCTAAGGGATCAGGAGAGGAGGTTATAGAGGTTAGGGTACAAAGAAAGATCCTGAAGACTGCGATTGTGAAGAAAAGAGAGAGAGAGAGAGAGAGAGAAAGAACAAATGCAGTAGTTAGCTGTAAAGTGTGGCATTTAAGCGATTGTCCCATTTAGCTAACAGTTGCAACGTGCCTCAGGATTTTGATACAAATATTTCCTTTTTATCGAGGGCTCATTTTAACAAAGGATTTCAAGAGTTTTTGGATGTCCATGGTGGTTCGTTCGTGATTTATTCACTGCATTGCTTGCTTAAAGAGGTAGTTTTGTAGTTCAAGCCCAAACTAATTTCTCTGTTGCTTCAACTTACTGACTTTCAGGAAAATCCAGGTAATGGGCCAGTCTTCATTATTTTATTCAAACTGCTGCCAGCATTCATCAGAATAGAGTTAAAATTGTTCACACACTCTCCAACTTGCTTTATCCCCAAGATATTTATTTTTTAAGCAATTGCCTTTATTCAACATAATTTCCACAGATATAGTAGTGTGATGTTTTACACACTCCATACACTATGTGACATTATAGCAATAACCCACGCCTGGGTGTGGGTAATGCTGGATTTACCCACGGTTGGTGTGGTTTGGTCACGAGGGTGAAACCCGAGTGGCCAAACAAAGATAACCGTGGGTAAATCCAGCATTACCACCCAGAAGTGGTTATTATTATACAATGACATTATTTAAGAAAAAAAATAATTACTTTTCTTAAATAATGGCATTGTATAATGCCTCTTTGCTGCCCTTCCGCAGCTATCTGGAATTCTGCGGCAGTTCTGATGTACTGTGCATGTTTATACTTATGCAGTACATCAGAGCTGTGGGCAAAAGCAATGGAGAAAGCAAGATCTCCGTTGCTTTTTATAGCCTGTCTCACTATGTTAAACGAGTTTAACATAGCGAGACAGCTTTAAAAAAAAGCAATGGAGATAACTGTCTTGCTATGTTAAACTCATTTAACATAGTGAGACAGGTTGTAAAAAGCAACAGAGATCTTGCGTTCTCCGTTGCTGTAAAAAAAAAAAAAGAGTTATACTAATGGAAAACGTCCGGGCGACCGGACCTTCTTCCATTACTATAACTCTGATTTACAACGTGCACCCTGACCAATCAGTGTGCACGTTTTGGAATATTAATGGGGGGTTGTTGTATAATGGAAATTAACACAACATTCTAATTTTAAAAAACTTATCTTAACCAGTACAAAAATATTCCATAAATTTCTAAGGTTGTTTTATAAACAGTGTTCTTATAGCAACACCAAACTTTCTGTTCATACATATGTAAATGTTTATAACTTCCTTAGGTTCCACCTTCCAGAAGCAAAATATTCCCAAGATACTTCCAAGTGCAGACAGCTGCTCAGTGATTAAAAAAAAAACCTGGAAACTCATGCTTATTCATGTGGTTACGGGACAAGATCTCATGAACCTTTTCAACCACAACCCATCAAATAATGTCTGCAATAAATGACTTCTGTCCTTAATCCATTCTTTCCAGAGTCTGGTACCACTCCATTCTAGATCTTTGTTGTTCTTAATATATGCTTCCATTAGGAAAATTTATTAAGTTACAGAGTGTTTAATATCACTGTTATGTGAATGATGCACATTTTTACCTCTCTGCTCCACAGGACAAAATGTCTATTGCAGCTTTGTGGTGTTATTAGGATGGAATATTGCAGATATGCCAAAACATCTTAGCATGGTTTTGGATGCTCTATTATCAGTTAAAGACCAGGTGTCATTCATTGTAATTTCATTTTTTTTTTTCATTTATGTAACATTCTCTACATTAAACACCCTCTCTCCCACAAGATCTTTTTGCAATTCTGCATGCCCTAGTATTGCATAATTTTGATTACTTTAACATCTTGCATATAGGCTTCTTAATATCGGGCTTGGCTGAATGTAGACGGTGTAAAACGCCACATCTCTGCTGTTTGCAAGTACTCCTAGTTACTTCCATATATCACTCATTTTATAGAGTTTTCAGTGGCCAGTTTGGCCAAGTATTACCTTGAAAGATATGGGCTAGTGCATTTAGTCCTGTATGTTTCAAAAATGTTCAATTAATTTCATGTAATTCATAATTGCAATATTATCTTCAGAAAAGTCAGTTGTTAAAGTATTCAGTACATGTAATAGGGTTTCAACAAAGCTTGAGCCAAGTCTCTATACGGTATATACTCTGAGGATGGCAGTTATTATAATGCGGCTTTTCATCTGCACTAGTGATCTGCATTATTTCTACTTGGACTTTTGCAGTAGGGAGCTTTTGGACAGAATTGTTCAATGGTGTATAGTTGCATGAAGTTCTTAAAAAAGTGGTAATGAGATTTGAAAAGTCCTTTGACATCTGTACAGTGCTACAAAGTTATGTTGTTTAGTTAAGTATTACTGCTTTGCAAATGCAAGTTATTGTGACTGGGATATTTACTGATTTTATGTGTAAGTGGTGTGCAGTGTTCCTGGAAAGATAGAATACTGATGTATATGCAGAGTAGCTAGACTGTTCTAAGGCTGACTGGAAGCCAGGGAGCCTTTTAAAGAGGCACAGTATGGTGTTTTTTCGATTCAGTCGTGGAACTAAAGACGAAATGTTAGTTAATTGTCTTAGTAGTCTTTAAATATTTGATAGCAGGCCCAGTGTAAATAACAGCAGAATATTATTTTATTTAGCCATTATAAGGTCTTTGGTTACTTATTGCTTCCACTGAGAGTCATTATGCACATTTCTGCTTTGTGTTTCACTTCTGAATGACTTTGATCACTGTTTGGTAGTGTAAATAGAAAAAGCAAGTATAGAATCTGTCAATGTTCCTACACAACAGAACTTTACAATCTAGTGCAGGTTTTTATATCTTTCATCATAAATTTCTTGCAGTTTTTTTTTTTTGTTCTTAAAGTGTTCCCACAATGTGAATTACCCGTTTCAGAGTTGCTTATCAGATAGCTGCTTATATACCTCAGTTGTCTTTTATACAACATGTTCTAAAGTTGGTCCTGTATGGCTTTTAGGGAAATAGCATTGCATAGGTTGATTATGTCATATATGAATAGGGTTGCATTTATGTTCAGAAAACTGGCAGATAGGCTGTCAGTGAATATAATGGTAAATTAATATTTAAATTGAATTACTACAATTACTGCATATATTAGATTTTTCTAAGAACCTGTCATATTTCAGATATAATATACAGAAAGAAACATTCCCCCTTCAAAAGTCTTATCTACCCTACAACTCAGAAAAATCTTAATAACTATTTATTGGTGATTAGAAATACTTGTGATTTTTTTACATGGTTACTGGTATACCAGAAAATTAGATAGTGTAACAAATTAATGTTTGGTGTAAAGGATTACGATCAAGTCTCTGGTCATAACCAACTTGTAGTGCATGGAATACTGAGATTATGCTCTAATATTGGGAAAATGACACACTTTCTAAACACCTTTCTGACATCAGAAAAGTGATTAACAAGCTTTTGTAAAACATCCCAAAGTGCTGTTTAGATGAGGGATGATCAGTGGACAGTGTCAGCAGGCAAAGAACAACAGCAGAAGGTAAAACAGCTGTTAGAACCTCACTCTGCCAGACCTATAAACACAAAGTATGGCAGAACAAATTAACAGCCTGTAGCTTTTTATTCTTAGAAGAATACTTTATTTCTGCCTCCTGTCTATTTGGCAAAGTTCAAGTGCTTTATTGGCTTTCAAAGACTTTAAAAGACAGTAAAAACACCATTCCCTTAACTTTTTATTTTCTGTAAAGAAACTGTTTTTCTAAAGAAAAACTATTAAAACTACTTGTTTTATTTCCACCTCTAAAAATAGAATCGGAAGTGCACAAAATGGGACAAGCAACACAAGATCTTAAAACCTGTACTTCGTATTCTATTTTTAGAGGTGGAAATAAAACAAGTAGTTTTAATAGTTTTTCTTTAGCCTTTCCTATTCCAATATCAAATGAAATGCCTGGATTAGGGGCATTATTTTGAATAATTGGAAGGTTATATTTGGTAACAATGATTTGTGTTCAGTCATTGGGAAAGCACCAGTATTTACATATAAAAAAACCATCAGTATTAAGACAATAGTTGAAGCAGTTAGGCATCCTAGAGATGAGGTAATTTGTCATGGCACTTTCCCGTGTAATGGCTGTAAGCAATGTAGATATATATCAGGAAATAGTTCAATTTTTTTTAAACATCTTAAAAAGACTATTTATAGTAACGGTCATTACACCTGTAAGACACAATTTGTTGTTTATATGGCCATTTGTGATTCTTGTGAACAATTTTATGTAGGCAAAACTATAAGGGAATTGCACAAACGGATTTATGAGCACAATTTCGCCATTAGGAAGAAAGATCTGTCCAATGCTCTTGCTAGGCATGCTTTAAGTTGTAGTTTGTTCAAAAAGTTTAGATTTTCTGTGCTGGAAAGTGTTAAATCAGATTTATTAGCTGGGAATTTTAAGGTTTATTTAGAATGCAGAGAAGCTCTATGGCAGATAATGTTAAACGCAGATCAACCACCTGGGTTGAATGACGTTATTAATATTAAATGCTTCTTGCAACTAAATAGAATATAAATGTTTTAACAAATATACTAAAGACTTTAATAAGTCTTTTTACCATGTTTATCATTTGAAATATGCTTTTATATATGATGGCATGTTTTAGGTGTTTTCAAGTCATTGGTTAGTTTGTAACCCATGTGATTGCTTTGAGTGTATTTAATCACAGTTTGTGTTTTGTAAACCTTTTCTGATGAAGTTCATGTGGAATTAAATGTGAACGAAACGCGTAAGAAGGTTTCTTCCTTGGCTATTTATTTCTTCCTTACCGTGTGGCTTGGCCTTTTTTTACTTGGTTTACTGCTGTTCTGTTCGTGTTACTAAAGGAAGAATGTCCAACTTCCTGTCCTGGCAGATCTTACCCGGCAGTAGCTTCAATCCAGGCTTTAAAAATCTATTTTTTGATACCAGCCAACTGCATGACCCATCTATCATATCACTTGTCTCTTATGAATAATTAATAAGCAGTGCCATCTCTCCTTAAAAATAAATTTGCTTTTAATCTGATTTAGCTAGTTATTTGAGCAAAAGATCCCAACAAGCACACCTTCCACATTATCGTGTATGTTTCTGCTAAATTTCCAAGGAGTCATTGATGATTGTTATTGTGGTTCAGAAGAGAAGCTGGCACTGATATGTTACAGACAGTAAACAAGTTGCTAATGGCTTTATTTTATTTGACTTTAGCATTCATTGAACTATGTGCATTCAAAGTGTAATTTTAATGCAGGTCATCAGTATGTTCTTATCTAATTTTTTACTAGAATTAATTAATATTAATTGCCTGAAAGATCAGTCATCTATGTGACAATGTCTGGCTATTCTGGAAATCAAGCCATAGCCATGCCTGCTGATATGCTCAGCTGCTTCATCTTTTGCAAGGCCTCACACTCTTTGTAGTCATGATATGTTAACATCGCAGAACGAGTGATGAAGAGTGATGACAAGGTCAGCATCCTTTTACTTTGCTCCTAGAAGGAACACACACACACATATATGTATATATATATATATATATATATATATATATATATATATATATATATATATATATACACACACACACACACACACACACACACACATGTATATACATATAATATATATGTATACACACACACACACACACACACACACACACACACATATATATATATATATATATATATATATATATACACATGTATATACATATAATATATATATGTATATACACAAACAGACACATGTGCACATACACGTGTGCATTTGCCCCCCCCCCCCACACACCCACACAAACACACCCCCACACACACAAACACACACACACACACATATATGCACAACCACCCACACCCACAAGATTATGGTAGTAGGTAGCAGCAGTAAGCATGCATACTTACCTGCAAAGAAATAATATTTATCAGTAATTCTGACAGTTATTGATTTGTATATTTCACATCAGCTGTTCTTCAATTAAAGGATCTTTAACGCTCCTTTTTTGATTCTTCTTTCCAGTATTCCAAGTCATCCATCTCAAGGTATTCCCATAGCTTTCCATCCTATCCTAAATTTGCAGTCTGCAAAATTATATGACTGCCCTTGTCTTCTGCTAATATTGCAGTATCAGTAACTCAAAGCCGTGAGCCTGAGACCATTCATTTGTTAGTGACAGTTACACAGCCTTGAACCTACTTAAGAAGTAAGGGTGACGCTGCCAAACTCACACTCAAACCCGGTGGAAGCATCCAGGCTGCCTTCCTGACCACTGGGCAGGTCAGCTCCCCTACCCCAGAACAGTTTTCTCTTATTCAGTTTTGCTGATCTACATGACTTTTATGTGGCTATCATTTGTGCACATGAATGCACTATTCTCCTGTGACAGCATCCATTTTGCATCCCTTTTGCCTGACTACTTATTTGCTGTAATCCACTTTCACTCATCCAATAACTTTGGTGGGCAGAATCAAATAGCCTTAGTCTATCACTATTTTCAGACCTATTAAGAGAATACCCTACAACTTGGGAAGGTGTCAGGCTGCCACACGCAAATTCTCTGTGATCTTTATACACCACTCATTTATTTGTTCATTCATTCATTCATTGTTTTATTCACTCATTCTCTAGTTTCCTCTTAATCCAGTTCAGGGTCACAGGGGAGCTAGAACCTATCTATCACAGCACTCAATGGGTTCAAAGTAGGAGAGCTAATCCTGAAAGGGCTGCATGCACATCACATGGTACACAAACTCAAAATCTGTTACTCATGCTGCACAACTATGGAAATTTGGAGCAATGCCAATTCATCTATGTCACATCTTTGGCATGTGAAAGAAAAATTGAACATCCAGCAGAAACCCCAGATTGACAAAGAGAGGATAAGATTACTCCATGAAAAAGGCATGGCGCAGAGAAATGAGCCAGGGAACCAAGTGCTGGGAGACAGCAACGCTATCAGCTATGTCACTGTACCAATCAGTGGAAATTCCAGAAGACTTGGATGAGGACTAAAACCACATCCAATCAAGGATGTTGGCAGTGTAATAGTTTACAGCTGGCATTGTTACCTTTATTTGAATTTCTGAATGTATGAAATCTCTAAAGCCCCCATTTAAAAAAGTTATCACATAAGGATTTTAACATCTTCAAAGAATCTGTGCTTTCTTCTTTGGCAAAATCTCATGTGCTGCCCTTTTTTTATTTTACCATATCCCGGATTTATTGCAAATTCCTCTAATCTCTGTTAAATTTCATATCTTATTCTTTAGACAACTCCTACTCAAAATGACACAAACTCACAAATAATAAAGTACTCACTGTTAGTTAAATCTCTGCTCAGTTTTAAACATTGAATGAGCATTTGTTTACATTACATTTTTGATAGGCATTGCTAAAAAAAAACACTTCAAATAATTAAACAACTGCAGCAGTCTATTTCATCCACTTTACTCTGAAATAGTCACTTGTATAATGCATTAATTACAGTTATCTACATTAACTTTATTCTCTGAAATTAATTCCATTAGTGATTTAATTTTTTAGCTGTGTTATTCATTTCTGCTCATTATTGTTGCCTGATTAATTGCTAATGCACAGTCATTCCTCTGCTCAGAAATCATATAACTTGAAAGCACTTGGTGAATTTGCTTTTGGCTGTACTATTTCAATGTTTCTATTTGTTAACTTCTGTTACCTGACTTCATCATCACTTGCTGCTGCTGTTTGACTCCCACAACCTGCTGAACCAGTCCCAGCTAGGTTAATTAATCTGATTTTTCAGAAAATTCTCAAATGTTAAATCAGTTCTACCAGGATTGTTTACTTTTAAACCTGCATGATTTCTTACACTTACCTAACAGGAAACCCATTGCCTAACACTTACCTAACAGGAAACACAACTGTGGTGGTGGTGCTGCGGTAGCGTTGTCGCCTCACAGTTAGACGTTGCCCGTTCGATTCTCAGTTAGACCGTCTTCTGTGTGGCGACATGCGTGAACGGGCGTTCCTTCATTGAAGGTTGTGCATTAGGCCCGGCAAGCCAGCAGGTAAAACTCTACTGTCAATCATTAGCGGATCGGAGTTCCGCTGTGGCGACCCCTAACCGGGAAAAGCCGAAAGACACAAACAAACCTAACAGGAAACCCATTACATTCTTTTGCAGGTGACTTTTTGAGTATACTGTTTGAAAAAGCTATGCTTTTTTTTCCTTTTTACATTTTTAAATTTCTGATCTATTCAGCATGCCATGCTGATTCAAATGCTTTATAAACCATGGCTGGTTAATATGGGCTACTCATTTTTTCTGAACTTATTCCCTGAACTTTTGCAACATGACATAACTTGTTTTTTTTTTCTCGTACTACACTCAGCTTATTTTCATGAATGGCACTGCATCATTGTTTTTTTTTTTTCATCTTGCAGAGTGAATCTCTATAGTCATTTGCTTATATGACTTCTTTGGTGTTACTGAACTTGAAGGTTTCCCAACATATTTTATCCGCAAAATAATAAGAAAGTAGCCTCCTTGCAATATATATATATATATATATATATATATATATATATATATATATATATATTTATTTTTTTTTTTTTTTTTTTTTTTTTTTTTTTAATTCTATCTGCTTTTTGGTCATCTAAGGTGGAGTCAGAGAGTACTGACTATTGTGAGCTCTGGGTAGCTGTAAGCATATCCTTGATAGCCCATGTCTCTAATTTTATCCAGCCCATTGTGTGACAATGCCTAAGAAGATAAGTTTCTGTGTCTTTTCAAATGCATTAGCATTGTTTGTTCTTGTGACTGCACTCTGATGTAGCACCTGTAATCACTTAAGGTGGTTCTTTCTCTTTACTTTACTAGATACCTCTTTTACATCTCTTACTACTTATCTCACAGTACATATTATACATGTTTTCAATACATATTGTGTGGTCACTAATATCTACCGGTATTTAAGCTAACGTTCATATTTTTAAGTTTAGATCACAGCTCTGTGTGTGCTGGGAGCTGCTAATTTCTGTCTTTCTGCTCTTCACTTATCCATGTTCCCTTCCTACTGCCAAAACTATAACTGTGTCTTGTTTACTTCAATTATCCTTTGCTTAACATTTAGTGTCCAAATTCTGACTCTGTCCTAACTACACAGATCCATCTCCTATTACTATTACTGGCACTTTAACCTCTTATTACTGTCACTTTTTTTAATTTCAGATATGTTCATTTTTATTCCACTGACATAATTTTTACCTACAAATTCTTATTTAATGTTATACCTTCTTTAGTCAGGTTACATATGTGGTTGTGAATTAAGAGGTCACACTTCATCTGGTCATGGATATAAGGTCAGTAAACAGGACCACACTGTATTATGAAATCACAAGACCGCACTGACTTTGGGATAGCCTTGGAATGGTCTGTGTGCTTTTCATAGAGGTTGCATAGTTACATAGCTGGTATAATGTAAGTAACAGGTGTGAGCATCAATTTCCTCTATACTGGAGGTGCATGTTGGTAAAACAACAGTCTTATTATAGGTTTTGATAGACTGTGACTTCCCAATCACAGACTGCTACTTTAATGTACACAACCTTTCTTTTTGTCTCCAAAATTGTCAGGTTCACCTAGTACAACTATCTCTTAATCTGAACTTATTTGTGCCTTTCTTTTTTCTGGCTGTCACAGTCCTGTTCCATTTTGGTGAGATTACCTACTGTATGCACTATCATTTTAGCCAGACATCCAGCAAGCAGACCTTCATCGCTACAGGAAAAGATAAACAGCAGTCTGTTTCACCTAGGTTCATGGTTTGCATATGCAGGATTTGATATAGGAATATAGAACCATGGTCTACTGAATATTATTTTCCAGGTATTGTTGTCTGCAAGAAGTTCCTGCTCTGGTATTTGGTTATGAATGTTGTCAGAACTGGAACTGCGAAGCCTTTTCCTGGCCTCGTACTTGGTCTCTTCCTATCTCTATTGCCAGGTATTTCTTACCCTTGGTATCCTTTCATGACTCTTTAGTTCCATCACACTAAACTGACCCCACATTAACAAGGATAATTTTATTTATTTATTTAAATTTGTTGACTGGGAGTGTCCGACTGGACGTAGGTCCATTTTCAGTGGAGGCCCGGGGAGAAAAGCTCCACAGTTAAAATAAACAGACAGTAGTTACATTGGATTACATAGCGATTAACAATTTAACATAGCAATTACTTACAACATATTTACAGATGAAGAACATATTACATCAGTAGACAACTAGAATCTTTATCTGCAAAGTACATAACAGACATTAACAAATGTTACAATGAGAAGTTCCTGCTGTATAATAAGTACTAGGCTTATGAGCATCTGAGCTTGCTATAATCAAGGTAGTTAGTGGAGAGGAAAGAAAGGTAGTGGTTGGATGGGGTGGATGATATTAGAGTGGGAGTTGCAAGGGCATAGCCAGCATGTTTTTAGGTGCGCTTTTAGTAAAGTTTTGAAGTGGGTGCATGATGGTACGGAGGTAATTGTGGGTGGAAGGGAGTTCCATAATTTGGCTATGGTGCAAGAGAATAGTGCTTCACCAGCAGAGTTATCGGCTTTAGTGATCTGCAAGTGATTTTTGTTGCTGGATCTTAGTGGTCTGGTGGTGCGATAGGGTTGGAGTAGATTCTGGAGGGATGGGACATTTAGTGGATGGTTTACTAGTTTGTGGGCAAGTGAAAGCTGATACCACTGAAGGAGGAGAGGGAGTTCAAGCCAGCCCAGTTCAGCAAGTGAGAGAGACAATGGTGACTACGGTAGGATGCCCCTGTGGCGAATTTGGCAATTTTGTTGTAGCAGGTCTCTAGCTTGTTTAGATCACATTGCCTTAGGTTGGTATATATTGGAGAGGCATAAAGTAGGGTGGAGATAAGGTGGGAATTTGCTATTGAAATCTTTGCTGCTTTGGTGAGAAATTGCTTATTTCTGCATAACGCTCCTAGTTTTTTGTGGACTTTTTTTATGGTCGTGGATATGTGAATGTCAAATTTTAGTTTATTGTCTATTTCCACTCCTAGCAATTTGGTGTGTTCAGTTGGGTATATAGTGGTGTTGTCTTTTGCTGTGATGTTAAAGTGAGAGTTGTTTTGAGTATGTTTGATATTAACAACAAAATTGATCAGCTAGAAGCCAGGCTGTCTTCTGACTGTCCTGATATTTGACTTAGACCTGATCTTCTATTTGATTTCATGCTGCATAATGGCCATGTTCTAAGGCATGTTAGAAGTTTATGAGTGACTGGGGTTCCTCCTTGTCAAAATGTTTTATTTCTTAAAAGGGACTATAGTATAAACTGGGTCTGTCCTCTAAAACCATTGCTTTCCCATTCAACAAACTCCCTTAGCTTCACACAACCTGATTCTTCTCTTTATAAACCCAGTCTTTTCAGTAAAATATTCCATGTCTGATATCCTTTGCAGTAAAATTGCAGACAGAAGCAAGAAAGTTGTCATTCTTAATCCTGCTTCAGATGACTACTATCCTGTCTCTTTCATACAAGTCTTTTCAACTATCCAAACTAAATGTTTGTTTGGTCACTAGATATGTCTTCTCTCTCTCTCTAAAGAAATGACACTACTGTATGGACTATGCATGATTGACTGGGGCTCCATTCTCATGTAGAATGATGTTAAACAGGCTCTCCCAAGCTATCTGAGAGGAGGAAGAATAAGTGTCCAGGAACCCCTGGAGAATGGTCCTAGCAAAGCCTGTCCTCAACAGTGAGAAGGAATTTAGTGTATAGAGTTTTGTAAAAGTGTGCTTAAAGGACCAAGTTGCTGCATCTAGAACGCTTCTAGAATCCTCCCCTTTCCAAAAAGCTGCAAACGAGGCCAAGGCCCTGATAGAATGTATCATGACTCTGTCTAGAATTGTCTTGTTGTAGTGGGTATAACAAAAGGGAATATCATGCCACAGTCACTTGGAAATAGTCTGTTTTAACACAGGGTGTCCTTTTTTTCTTACCTTACCAAGAAATGAACAACTGATCAAAGTTTCTGAAAGATTTTGTTCTGTCAAGATAGCACCCGAGTAGTCTGTGGACATCTAAGATATGGAATGTCATTTTTCCTTCATTGTTAGATTCTAGAAAGAAGACAGGGAGATGGATAGCTTGACTCAAGGTAAACTTGGAGATCACTTTAGGCATAAAAGAAGGACTGCTTCTTAAGGAAACCCTATCTTTGTGGAAAATGAGATAAAGAACTAAGTTTAACTCAGCATGAAAACTCACAGCTCAGATACTCTTATTGCTGAAGTGAGAAACATTAGTACAATGTTCTCCATGTTAAGAACCTTTGGTCAGCCTGATGAGCTCTTCCAAATGAAACAATAGTTACTATTTCTAACACAAATTTTAGATCCCAAGGAGTAGTCACGCATTTCCTAGGAGGTTTGGACAGCAACACTCCTTTCAAAACATTTTCACATGCGATTGCAGTGAAGGAGGGAGATCATTGGACAGACATGCTGAAATGTCTGACAAATGAACCTTGATGGAGGAGTAATACAGACATGGAGATAGTAACCAACACACATACTTTATAACCAGAAAAACATTAGACCTGAATGAGTGCTGGCTCTGTTCTTGGCACTAACTAAAAAATATTTCTTATTTACTAATATATGATATTCTGCACATTATCAGAAAAAAGTGCCTAAAAGCTACTAAAAGTCTATCATCCAGGCAGCCAGTTGCAGTTATTTAGGGTCAAGATATATTAAATATCCCTAATCATGGAGTAGGCCCAGTATATGAGGAAGCTTGTGATGATTGCCCCTGGCTATTTCCAAAAGAAAGGAGAACAACTGCTGCCTGGGACTGAAGGCAGTCAATATAATGATCCTTTGGAGACTCCTAAATATTCAGAATAACCCTGGATATTAGCAGATAGGGTAGAAAAGCATCAAGGAATATTCTTTTCCAAGGAAAAGAAAAAAAAATCTGTCCACCAGGCCTTCCTGCATGGAGTCCTGGAGCAGAATTTTGCCAACTGATAGTTGTGAGTAGATGCATAAAGATCTATTTGAGGTGTTCCTCACAGATGAATCACTTATTGAAAGATGCCCTAATTCAGTTTTCATTTGTGTGGTCTGCTCTGGTCCTGCTCAACTTGTCTGCCACGTATGGCTAGTCTGCACAGAGAGTAAGATCTGGTAACCCCCTGCTTGGTATATTTAAGTAGCAGGGGGTGTGGGGGTGCAGAGGGGTTTGCCCCCCTGCTTAAACCCGTTAGGGTACTTTTTTCTTTTTTTCTTTGTTGTTGTTTTTAGAAGTTTGATGTTTGAAGACATCGACCATATGGTGTTCGATGTTTTCAACCATCGATCTTATAATATAGACCCAACACTTGTACAGGTCCAATTGGCCATTGATGATTGAGAGAGTTGAGAGCATTTGTAAGTCACAACCTGTCCTTTATGTTTGTATGTTTTGGTCTGTTTTTTCTGTTCCAAAACCCTACATAGATACTGTTCCCCAAGCAACATCTGAGGCATCTGTTTTGACCAACAGTAATGCAGCTGGGAGGCACTCTGGGAGGCGAAGATTATGATAGATTTGGTGTCTTTACCAAAACACATATCCCTTTTCACAGACCCCAAAACTGGGATCTGGAACATCAGGAGATGCTGATGTTAGGTCCATACAGATTTTAGGTACCACTGTTTTTTTCTTATGTGGAGTTTTGAAGGAAGAACCATGAGAATCCTAGAAACTATGAGACCTCAAATTCTGAGATATGCCCTGGCTTAAAGTAGTATGAGTGGAAAAACTTAGAAGTAGATCTAAATATAGATTTACTTTTTCCTGTGGAAGAAAAGATCTTTGAACTGAGGTATCGATGAGACACTCCAGGAAAACAATCCTGTGAGAAGGAGTTAGACAAGACTTCTGTATGTTTTCCTGGAAATCCATAAAACACCAGAGGCCAGCATATGCAGCATAGAAATACTTATTTATGAAAGCATATACTGCATATGCTGGCCTCTGGTGTTTTATGGATTTATGGTTTGGCCGTGCATACCATACTTGCAAGGCGTTCAGTTTCTACTATTGAGTTTGGACCTTGCTGTTGGGCTACAGCTGTTCACTTTCGTTCAGGTATGAGGATTCCTTCCCTATCATTTCAAATATAAACCGATCATTGGAACGGATTTGTGGCTGGATATCACCATAAAGGTTGCATTATTAGGACAAAACTGTCAATTGTATTCTTCGTAATTGGATTTAAACTACTGGTGCTCTACACGTGGCATTGGCTTTATACAGTCCTAAAGGAACAGTATTAGAGATTGTTTGCTGTTTAACCAACTATCCAGGTCTGTTTTTTGGACTTTTTCTTATTTTGTCTTACTTTGGTGTGTCATGATTGGAATCATCTGGCCGGATTTTTTTCTGTAGTAACAGCAATGGCATGAGCTTAAAAGGACGCGGGGCAGCCATTTTTCATGGGCTTTTTGTTTTTTGAACTATAGTTTCAGGAAACAACAGACAATTTCTTGGTATAGTTTTGTGAAAACGCTGGGCGGCCATTTTCCTTGGCTATTTGCTTTTTCAGTGAACTATATCTTTGGGACTCTGTGGTTATTTGCAACTACTGTTTCAGGTATTATGGACTACCTCTTTGAAAAATTGGCAATTTACAGCTAACCTCCTTCCAGCCTCAACTATTATGACATTGGATTTTTATTAATAGCAGGTACTGTGTTTACAATAACTTGTACAAGGCATGAGATATATTGGAGGCGATTAACAATGAGGTGATTCAAGCTTTTCTCCATTATACTTGAAGGACACAGTCTTGTGAAAACAAACAATTTTTTACTTCTTTTGATAATATTGTATTGTTGTATATTATTCTTCATTTTATGATCCAGATTGGGACTGGCTTACCACAAAAGGGTTATTGTGAAAAATACATATCCCTTATACATCCAACATTGGGATTAGACCTGGTGTAACTCATTTGTTTTATATGATTCTGGTTTACCAGGCTTAGGCATTCAGGGTATATAATCTAAAAGGGTACAGTATCTTACTATATGGTATATATGTGGCTAGAAATTGGCAGAACTGAATATAGAAGTCTCATGGGTGAATATTAAGGATATTTAGTGGCAAGCCATTGGGCTTATGAATGTATTTTTTGTTCTACTGTACTACAACATCATAAATCATAGGATTCCTATATATGTGCATATACTAGTTTAAATTGTTTTCTATCATGACACAAAGTGGTACATGTACCTATAACTATCTAAGCCCTGTCGACTGGATATCATAATACTATTGTATTTATTTCAACAACGGCCGGATATGGTTATTTTCAGAGCTAGATAAAGTGGGATATCTCTATTATTTTAGAAGAACCTAATGCAATGTATGGTATAAATACGCAAATGTGTTGACATTATACTACTATTATTGTGGTTTATGTATAATATGTTGAATTATTCCACCTTAACAGCACTTCATTAACATACAAACCTAATCTACAGGACCTCATGTAGTTATACTATTATATTATATTGTAAAGGTACTATAAATACTTTCAGCACAATATTCCATGTCAGATGACATTCAATATACCTTATTTTGAGACATTGGGCATGTTATGGAATTATTCATAACAACATAAGATTATCAGGTCCTTATGTACTATCAAACTTTGTTATATCCATACCGGGTTTTCACACAACAAACGGGTCTGTATTGTTTTGTGCTTTTGTGATTATCACAGTACTATTGATGTCTCAATAGTGTTTAGATATTATTACAAATAGGAATCAATGTTACATCTATGTATATTCAGTTTGGGTCGGTTCACCTTCTGATCCTTCTACACTGTTATTTTCTGATATTGTGCATGTACATGAAGTTTTCACAACTAGATACAATCATATTTCATTGATGTATTAAGAATACTTTGACATATCCAGATTTGAAAGAAATAACAATCTGAATGTTCTTTGTTCTCAAAGGCTATGTGGTTACTTGAAAATCACAGTAACACTGTGGTCTCAATAGTAGTTGGACACAATTGTCTATAAGACCGATGTGTATTTGTGTGGGTTGGCTCTCTTTCTGGTTCTGCCTCAGTTCTATTTTAATTTGGCATACCTGCGCTTGATAACAGTGACTTTACCTGTTTAATATCTGCTTCTAAATAGAGAATAAGCATCATAGTTTGATGATTCCTTGGACAGCCTGATCAGTGTATCTTTTTGCCCAATATACTTATTATAATAATTTTTGGCCTTAGAAATACTACAAATAATTATGGATTTGGAGAAAATACTCCAAGGATTATGTGCTGATCAGGATGACATAAGTGTATTTGGGATAGACCACATCTCAGGCAATAATCTAAATGATCCTATTATTAATCCATCAGATGGATGTGATGTGGCTTTTCAGAATTCAAACAAGGGGTTGAAAAACCTCAGAGCTAACATCTGGCATCTTAGATTATTCCGAGCATACATTAAAAAGGATATGGCCCCCAGGGGTCTGAGAATACGCCTACAACCAATGGTTAGTAGATCTGAAGAGAGACTAACCACAGAATGGAATATGGCTTTACAACAGGCATCCATGATGTTTGTGAAAACACTTGCTTCCTACTATGAAAGAATAATTGATATAATTTATCAGAAGTGAAATCAATCTGTGAGGAATGTAAAAAATATGAATCACTATCCATATATGAGGGGTCAGTGACCAGGCTGTCTAAAGAAATAGCAAACTATGAGAAACAAATAAGGGATAGGAAAATTAAAACATTCAACAGGGATATCACTGATTACCAAAGGGGGCGCCCTTTTGAATCACATAGATCTGTCAGATTTATGGATTCTAGTCAGGGGATGACGAGGGGCAGAACTAGGAAGAGACCTAGGTCCATCCTTAAAACTAATGAAAAATTTCTTGCTAGCACATCAGGGGAGGAATCCTCCTACACTGATAGTGAAAGTGTCCAGTTGCAGGAGTCACCTATGCACAAAAGGTCCAACTCAGCACACCCTTTAGAAGTGGAAAAGGGCGGCGGGGTGGCCGCAAACATAAACATGGGAAGCAGAATAGATTCCGTGGAGGGATTGATACAAACATTACTGAGATAAATGACCATGAATACAAAAATGTGTTGAATTTGTCTAATGTTAAACTGACTAATGATCAAGAAAAATTACTTAATAAAGGTCTTGGGTTTGTACCAGGCTTCTTTTGTAATGAATATAATATTGTGTCTGATGTTATGAGTTTTTGCCGTAATCTTAATCTAAAGATATTCTTTTCAGATCAAAATTCACAAACTTCTCAAAGATCTAATGATTTTAGATTCCGCATATCTCAATTCCAACCCCCAATGAACAAACACGTGTCCATTTTCCAACAATCAGTCCTCAGGGATTTACATTTCCCACATATTGAATCACAAGTCATGGGTCAGAATATTTCTCCATCTGAAAAAATGGCTTTGGAGGAGCTGAGAAATAATCGCAATATTGCTATATTACCAGCAGATAAAGGAGGGGCGGTTGTGATTATGAACATGAGTTATTATCTAAATGAAGGTTTGGAACAGCTATCAGATATTAAATGTTATATGCATATGTCCATTGATCTTACCCCCAATTTCAAAAAAGAAATTGATACATTTTTGAATCTGGTGGAGGAAGAAGGAATCATTACTCAACATACGGTCAAACATTTAACAGTGATGGAACCCCATAAACAAATTATTTATTTGCTTCCTAAAATACATAAATCTATTTCTAAACCTCCTGTAAGACCCATTGTGTCAGGCATTGGCTCCCTTACAGAACCATTATCTATGTTCCTGACAGAACATCTTAAACCTCTACTGACAGCAGTCAGGGCTAGACTACAGGACACCACTCAATTTCTTCAAATCATACAAGATACACAACTTGAACCACAATGGCTTATGTGCACATTGGATGTAAAGTCACTATATACCAGTATACCCCATTGGGCTGGCCTACAGGCGCTACAATATTGGCAAGAACATTCCAAGTTATATCCACCAGGTCTTAATACCTTGCTCATTTGCATGGCTGAACATGTGCTTAACAAGAATGTTTTTTACTTTCAAGGGGAGTGCTATTGGCAACTTCAGGGTACTGCTATGGGGGCATCTTTTGCCCCCATATATGCAGATTTGTTTATGGCATACTTTGAAGAATGCCTGATATATAACCCACTTCAGATTAGATATTGAAATTGACATCTGGCATAGATACCTCGATGATTGTTGGATGGTGTGGCATGCAGACGTCACATATTTGCAGGAGTTCATGGAATATCTGAATGGTAATATATGGGGTATAACATTTACAATAACATACAATTCTAACACCATTGATTTTCTGGATGTTACGGTTTACAGAAATGATGACCACACCTTGAGTACCAAGACGTAAAGAAAATATTCACAATACAACACTTTGCTCCATGCATCCAGTATGCATCCACGCCACACCATCCGCAATATACCGAAATCACAATTTTTGAGGATCAAATGTATTAGTTCATCCAAGACGGACTCTGAGGAAGCTAAATTGGATCTCCAAAACAGATTTTTGGAAAGGGGATATAATCAATCTGATATATTATCAGCTAGCACTTGGTCTGACAATCAAGATAGAAATATGTTACTGGAGTATAAAAAACGCCAAACTACAGGAGTTGAGTCCCCATTGAGGTTTGTTACTACATACGGCAGAAATCACAATGTAATCAGAAACATCATGGGTTCCAACTGGAATATATTATTAGCAAACGAACATTTAAGAAACCTTTTGGGCCCTAAATGCCAGTTCTCCTACAGACGGGGCAAAACGTTAGGAGCCCTGTTTTCACATTATAAGCATAAAGAGAGTGGGGGCGCCATTTACAAACAGATGACAATGACTGGAGACCAACTTTTGGGTACCTTTCCATGTGGCCACTGTGGTTCCTGAACCAAGTAAGTAAATTAAAACAATTCACTAGTGCTAATATGAGTAAGAGTCTATGATCTTAGAGTCTTTGGTAATTGCAGTAGCAGTTGGGTCATACATTTAGCAACATGTCAATGCTCAGCATTTTATGTTGGGCAGACATTACGATCACTTAGAGTCAGGATGTGTGAACACAAAAGTGATATCAGAAATAAAAAAGAGACCAATGCTCTGTACAGACACACTTTGAAACATAACAATGCCAGATTTATGTTCATGATTATAGACACAATTACTGGAGACAGGAGCAATCAACAGGGTTGGCATAGCATTTTGAACCACAAAGAAAAATACTGGATAATTCACCTTGGGGCACTATTTCCCCCTGGTCATAATGACCATTTATAATTCAGTGATAATTGGGATTAACAGATCATTGGAATCATAGCATAGGTGTTTTGATGGACTATATATTTGTAGGCCATTGTTATTACACAATGTTGTTGGCTTGTTCAAACATTAGCTTAATATGTGCTGTCACATGCCATAATATAATTTTGTGTTTGTTATAACACAATTGCCAGTATATGTGATGAATTACAGGCTTACTATTAGCAAAGTATATCAGTTAATTTCAATAATATTTGTTGGTTCAGCTTATGCACCATTTTTATATCTAACATGGCCATTAACTGCAAACGTATAGATTTTCATTACAGATTTGGATAGGGTTTAACAAGACTAGTTATGGAATCAGGTATTCCCAATTAATATTACATATATTTAGATGTTATTGGGGACCTTGTGGTTTGCTCATAGCATGTCATCTGCTCAGGACACAGTTGACAGTATTTTCAATAAATCTTTTTGAATAATTTTCTAAGTATATAATTCACATTATTTGTTACTTTTGTTAACAAATATATATATATATATATATATATATATATATATATATATATATATATTTATATTTATGTATCTCTATTGTTTTAAATATGCTTCTACTTTAATATGGTGATAAAACTATTAGCTACATATCATTATATAAATAGCATAGTGAAACCAGCTTTAGAGTTGGACTATACCATGTTCCTATTGGTTGGTGGTATCTATAAATATTTATGAGACCTTGTGCATAGTAAAGGTTTTTTTCACTGATGAAGGCTGGATAGCCGAAACCGGTTTGAATCGATAATAGTGTATTTTGTGGCAGTATATGCCTTCATAAATATTTATTTTGAATAAAGTATTTCTATGCTGCATATGCTGGCCTCTGGTGTTTTATGGATTTATGGTTTGGCCGTGCATACCATACTTGCGAGGCGTTCAGTTTCTACTTCCTGGAAATCCAGTCTGTGTAGGGGATCCCATCCTCAGGTGAGAGCTCCCTGACACTTTGAAGAGGACTCTGTAAAGATAACTATTTCATCTAAATAAGGAAAAATGCAGGCCCCTTGCAGTTTGCAGTAGGCTGTCACACTTTGTGAATACTCCTGAAGCAGTGGATAGGCCAAAGGGTAATGCAGTAAACTGATAATGAGATCCAGATACAGACAACCTTAAGAAACATCTGAAAACTGGATGTATTGGAATGTGATTATAAATCTAAGGCCATGAGAAAAAAACATACAGCTCACTTGTCCAGATTTTCACAGAATACCCAGGTGTTTGCCTCATATTTTTGGTCAGTACCATATAACATTTCTGGTTTTCTAGCAATTGTGGAGGACTGAAGTCACTGAATAATGACAGACATTTGAGTTTTATTCTTCATATCCTTCAGAAATGCATGCTAACACAAATCCTGTTGTTGTTCTAGTAGCTTTCCAAGTTTCTAACAGCAATATTTAAAATTTGTTTTTATCTTTTGGACATTGATTCCCCATTATTTTAAGCTTTGTTCAGCTTTCTCTTGTTAAGAGGTTGACAGGTATGCCACAAACTTTCTTCAATAAAACCACTCTCCTATCTGAGAAAGAGGGACCATTTCTATCAACCCCTAAGACAACAAATATGGAATAATAGAAGGGAAAAGAGGAGTTTGGTCTGATAGATGAGGGGGAATCCCTTGTAAAGGAGGGAGAGACTCTTACTGTCATCTGTAACCTTGACTGATTGTTTTCAGAACCCAGCTTTGCTGACACTTTCTGTTGCCAAAGAGAGAAATAGATGTTCAGACTTTTTGGAAGGATTAAGAGTTTGTGGAAAGGTGGGGGGGGGGGGATTCTTGCACATAGTCATTCAAACTTGTTAAGCCATTTTTGAAATGGAGGGTCCTCCGTTTTTCTTGGAACATTCTTGACACTGCTTTTTAAACATTTGTTTACTGGCAGCTTGCTGAAATTGTTTAGTTTTCTTTTCAAAGAAGGTTGTAGGGATAGAATTAAATCCCCTAGCAAACATGGTGAAGGAAGGCTGAAAACCCGGAGAAATTCCTTGAAATCAGCTTATCTCTCTCATTGCAATGTTTAAGGACCTCTTCAGTAGCAAGTAATTCTCT
This sequence comes from Protopterus annectens, assembly GCF_019279795.1. Classification (NCBI taxonomy): domain Eukaryota; kingdom Metazoa; phylum Chordata; order Ceratodontiformes; family Protopteridae; genus Protopterus; species Protopterus annectens. The sequence goes on from NC_056731.1 coordinate 895,881,206, forward strand.
CTCCAAGGGAGAGTTCAAAATGTATTTTTGTCATCTTTTGGAAGTTTTAAGAATGCAACTAAGCAAACCTCCTCATAACAGCTGTAGTAGCAGCAGCAGAATCATAAGCACTTTTCAAACTGAGTAGCCACTTGAGGTTAATAGATTAGTATGAGGCTAACTGCCCTTGAGGACCATTTTAAGCCTAGCCAATTACCCCAAATGAAAATCAAACCTTGCATCTCATGTTCGTTAGGAAAATACCTTAGCCATTACACCAACCTCCCTCTTAAATTAATACCAGGCTTAACTGCCCTTGTGGGCCATTCCAAGTCCAGCTATTTACTCCATATGAGAATCAAATGCTGCACCTTGTCCTTATAAGGTGAACACCTCACCTCAGCCACTGTCCCAAACTCTCGCCCTTGAAAGCAATCAAATTATACAAGGTAGATCTTTCCTCAGATGAGGAAACAAATGTCATAATATTCCTATTATTCTCAAATCAAGCAAGCAAAAGCTTTAACATATGAGCTTGACAGCTGAGAATTCTAAAAACAAATGTTGCAGAATAATGCACTCTTCTCCCAAATCTATCAGATGTTTTCCCATCCCTGTCAGAAGGAAAGCAATTGGTATTAAGTAAATGTTTAGTAGCAGCTGCTGGGATTACTAAAGCAATAGCTTTATACAATCTATCTGCTTTCTTGAGGCAGCAGGATGGCAGTCAGGCAAGTTACAGGCTATGACAAAAACAATCTCCAAAGCCAAAAGAACAAGAGGAATAGGAGTAGGTTCTGGAAAATCCTGTTGTAATAAATCATAATTCTTCATGGACTGTGGAAGATCATTATGGCACTACTGAAACAGGTGATTTATTGTGGAAATAGTTACGCAGAAAGATAATCCTTCAAAGGGACTGGCCAATGCCACAATCTCCTTAGAATCTGAATCTAAACTGGAAGTGTCAGGAGACTGAACTAAACCCTGAGCTAAGACCAATAAATTAATTTTGTCCAAAGTGAACGAGACAGGAGGAGAAATATGTCTAAGTCTTTGTTTCTTTCTGAAAGGATTTTCTGAAGAAGCAGCCCCACTTTCTCCAGGAAAAAAAAAACTCCATTTGGAAAGGCAAAGAATTCTGGCTAGGCAAACTGGAATTTCCTGCCTCTACTCTCAAGATTGCAAGAGTGACTCTCCCTTGCCCAGCAAGGCCACTCAAACAGAGACTGTGTCTAATGCCAGCTGTGATAGTTACAGGCACTACACCAGACAGAGCCAAAAAAATGATGACTAGTGTGAAGATAAAATCTAAATGAAAACTCCAACCAAGCTGGAACTTCCAAGGAGTGACCTCTCAAACCTCTTGAATCAGAGCCACATGGAATATATACAAATGACCTCTATGAACACCAGGTGTTTCAGCTAATTGGCAATTCTGAATGGCCATAACTTGTTCTGTAATTTTAATAGACAATTTCAGGTAGTAAAGAAAAACCCCACTAACTGCACATATGCATATTTCAGCCTTGTTATAACCTCATCAGCACAACGCAAGCAGAATTTTTGACTAAGCTTAAGAAGCATTGGGCTGTTATACCCAACTGATTTCCATTATCATTAGGGTGACTGCAAAATATCTCAAATAACAAAATAAAACAATGAGTGAGAAGGTCACACAAAAAAAAACAGTCAGTAAAATCTAAATGAAAACTCCAGCCAAGCTGGAACTTCCAATGAGTGACCTCTCAAACCTCTTGAATCAGAGGCACATGGAATATATGCTAATGACCCCTATGAACACCAGGTGTTTCAGCTAATTGGCGATTCTGAATGTCCATGACTTGTTTTGTCATTTTAATGGGCAATTTCGAGCCAATAAAGCCAAACCCCACTAGCTGTGGATATGCATATTTCTGCCTTGTTATGACCTCATCAGCACAACACGAGCAGAGTGTTTGATTAAGCTTAAGAAACACAGGGCTGTTATACCCAACTGATGTCCATTATCGTTAGGGTGACTACAAAATATCCCAAATAACAAAATAAAATGAGTGAGATGGTCACACAAAAAACAATCAGTAAAATCTAAAGGAAAACTCCAGCCAAGCTGGAACTTCCAATGAGTGACCTCTTTTTGTGTGACCTTCTCACTCATTGTTTTATTTTGTTATTTGAGATATTCCACAGGAAGCCTGGTATTCAATGACAGCCATACCTCACTGTCAGCCTGGCTACTACTACTCACCTCTGCCCTTGCAGTCACTCTGTCCAAGGGAACATCAGTACCCACAAGCAGCTGTGGCTCACCTTCTGTCTCACTGCTACAGGGTAGCTCCCTCCCTGAAGTAACTACCTCACCAGTCCTGGCTGCAAGTATGCAAACTGTCTCGGTCTCCCCCAGGCTACCATACCCACATGATTCTCTCCAAGCCTAACTGCATGCACACAAGGTACTACATTATCAAAATCATTCCCTATCAGGACATCTGGAGGGATGGATATGAAGGTATGAGAGCAGTCACCACGAGTAAATCACCAAAGTACATAAAATACAACTTGTCCCAGGTTGAAGTCCAAAAGCAGTCAAAGTAGGGTTGTAAAAAATCGTTTATTCCAAAACAGAAGATGAGCGCTTTCGCATAGTCAAGCTATGCTTCATCAGATACATTAATCCAAGGCAAAATGCCAGGTATATATATCCAACATTTTGGCGGGCTTATTAACTGACATATTTCAATAAAACAATTAGTATCCATAGAAACGGAATCAAGTTAAAAAACAGCATCAAATAAGACTACTCATTAAAATATTTATATACAAGACACTAAAATCATAGATCGCCTGAACCATTGTATCCAAGAGCAAAAGTATTAGTATGCTCACTGACGCACAAAACCATGGGCAAACAAAATTCTGTTTAGATTATCAAACAGCATATATACATTCGTTCTTACAAATACTACATTCATTGCAATATCAACTGTAGTGAAACACTACTCACAAATATGAAACCCTCGCTAATTAGTTGCTGCATTAATCCAAAGGGAATATCCATGGTAAAAATATGTTCACCGATGACATGGTAAAACAAAAAGTTTTAGTTCACCGTAAGTTTAAAAATGTGAGCATATCAGAATGTCAACACTGCGTTATGCGGAAGGTAGTCAACCTCCCCTTCTTTACGCATATGATATCACATGCATTCAAACACCAATAAGGCACCTCAAGAAGTAACAAGTGATCTCCTTGGTCCTAGTGCCTAAAGTATACTGCACAAAGTGAGCGTTAAAAGGCAACGCTTCAAACAGGTCACTCTCAACAAAAAAAAGGAAGAGACAACTATGCATCCATGTGGAACATGGCATCCGATCACCTCTAGATGTCAGCAATAGTTCCAAACACATTACAAATAAAAAACAAAATACAAAAAACATGAAGCATACAAAGTAGTAAAAAAGACTATCTCCAATGTAAACCGGTATGTCACAAAGTGTCCCTACACACCAGAATGTAACATATATCTGGTTTGATGCATAAACAACCAGATAAGAAATCTATTATTGGTTGTGTATCGAATAAAATTGGACACATAACTATGGAAACTGCATGTACTGCATGCATAAATTGCAAAATATGGGCCAAGGCTGAAACTACCCTGATACACAGTATGTTATATAAAACTGTGAAGCAATAAACATGCAAGATTACTAGGTAGTTAACTGTTGAATGGAAAATTCCTTAATACACAGTATATTATTTCCCACCAGGAAACAATACTCATGCAGTAATACTAAATGCTTAACTAACAAATAAAGATAAGCATAAAAAATTTTATTCATAACAATTAAAATGTAAATTGTATGTAAACCACCTACAAAGTCATTGGCTGAAAATGCAACAATACAATGCAAACGTTTGGGTGGGTAAAAACCATCCAAGCCTAATGCATTATGTATAATGTACAACGTTGAAAACACAGCCCAAGATGTCAATAGATGGTACTATCTACGTTCAACTAATACAGATTTGAGAGGGATGGAGCTGTTCAGACCCGGTGGAAGGTGCGCCGCTAACTTTAAGATCCAATGTAGCTCAGCTTTAGCCAACCTATTATCAATACTCCCTCCCCTTAGAGTAGGTGTGATGGTTTGTAGGACCCTAAAATTGAAGAAATGGGAATGATTATCCTGCACATGTCTAGCTAATGCATTACTCTCTTCTTGTCTCCGGATTTCATAAAGGTGATCATAGATACGATCTCTCAGCCTTCTTTTCGTTAAGCCTATGTAAAAGGCTGTGCAGGAGGAGCAGGTAGCCAAATATATCACATTTCTAGTGTTGCAATCCGCATAATGTTTAGGTTTAAAAACTATGTTCATAATCGGATGCTTATAGTCCTGTATTTTACTTAAGCTATTGCATCTAGGACAATGTGAACAAGGATAAGTCCCTTTGGTTACTATGTCACCCAAAAGTAGACTGGTAGGTTTACCTACATTAGTAATATATTGATCATTGCAAAGTTGTTTCTTAAGATTATCACTGTTCTTATAACAGAATTTAGGTGTGAAACCTACTATGTCTCTAATTTGCTTATTTACCGTAAGAACATTCCAGTTTTTCCTGATTATTTCTCTAATACTCTCAACTTCATTTGTATATTTAATGACATAACATATTCTATTGTCATAAGAGGTGGATTCCATGGGGGCTTTATTCCTGAATCCATGTGATGTAGATAGTTCATCATTGGTGACAAAATCTATGTCACCAATGATATTGTGTCTAATTCTTCTTACCATATTCATATCATAGCCCCTTTCTTTGAATAGGAGTTCCAAATTATTAGATTCCTCAAAAAGGTCATGTTTACTTTGACAAAGTCTAGACACTCTGATAAATTGGCTGGTTACTATGCCACGAAATGTGTATGCTGGGTGCATGCTGTCTGCAGCTAACAATGCATTTTTCCAGACAGTTTTTCTATAGAGTGTGGTTGTGATTGTACCTTCATCAGTCAACCATAGTGTGACATCCAGAAAATTAACATACTGACATGAACTCTCCACAGTGAATCTTAGAAAATTAGTAGTAGTCTGTAGGTGTTTCAAGAATATCTGAAAATCTTCAGTTGAACCTTCCCAAATTATAAGTATGTCATCTACGAACCGTTTGTAATATTTTATCTGCCTTGAGGATGCATGAGTAAACAAAAACAGCTTCTCCCACCAGTATACTACCAGGTTAGCATAGGTATTGGCACAGGGGGTCCCCATGGCTACCCCCCATGCCTGTAGGAAATACTCATCACCAAATATAAAGATGTTGTTATTCAAAACTATATCCAGCAGTTGAGTGACCAATATAATTCTATCACTGGAGAACTGAGTTTCCTTATGCAATAACTCCCTGATGTACTGGATACCTACATCATTAGGGATGGAGGTGAAGAGTTTTTCTACATCCATAGTTATAAGTAGATAACATGTCTTAGGCTTCTCCAAATATAAACCTTTGAGACTCTCTAGCAGTTGATAAGTGTCTTTAAGAATGGTGCTACAGTTATTAACTACTGGACGTAAGAGGCTTTCTAGGAAGGTAGAAATATGGGCCGTAACCCACTTCTCTCCTGCTACAATGGGTCTCATAGGGATGGGCCATACATCCTTATGAACCTTGGGGAGACCTTTGAGGATGGGAATAACTGGGTCGGTTTGCAAAAGATATTCATACATCTCTAAACTGATTTGTCTACATAACAAGAGATCATAGATGTTATCTTTGACAGTGTTTATGATGGTAGAAACTTGTTGAATGGTAATACGTGTGTAGGTAGTATGGTCAGATAGTAGTTCATTCATGCATTTCACATATTCTTCTGAATCCATTAACACTACACCCCCCCCTTTATCTGCGGGTTTCACAACCAACTTATCATTGTTCTTTAGCCAGGTCAAAGCATGATTTTCCTCTCTGTTGAGATTATAAAATCTCCCTTTCCTATTATGTGTCAAAGAAAACAATGCATATAAATCATTTTCACACATATCTAGAAAACATTGTACCATTGGTTGTAATGGAGGTGAAAAAGTACTTCTTTTCTTGAACATGATTGGTGGTTCGTTCTCTTTGTTACTTTTCTCCTTGTCAGCAAACAGTAACTTGAGGCAAACACGTCTACAAAATAGTCTAAGATCCAACAGGGTATCTTCTAAAGATGCTCTGGCCGCAGGAATAAATGTAAGTCCTCTATTAAGGAGGCTAAACGTAGCTGTATCAATATTGTGGCTAGAAAAATCAAACACCAGAGTCAATACCTGGTCCTTCTGTTGGGCATATTCCGTTCCTCGGAATATTTGCGTTTTCTTGTTCCCCTGCTGCTGGAACGCCCCCTCAGTTGTTGAACATACTTCCTTTGATAGGGTAAAAAGGGGGGGTTTTGTGCCCCCTTAACACTCTTACTTTTAGGTATGGCTCCTGTATTCTGATAACCTTGCAGACCCTCTTGATTGGGCGGTGGTGTATCCATAACAGGGAACTCAATAGGGTCCAGGTCACTGACTCTATTAGAAGGAATCACTGTCTGCACAGTAGGGTAAGTGTCATTAGATTGTGGTAACAAGTTATTGGCAGCGTCTGGGTTAGCTGTAGCATTCGCATGATTAATTGTATTATGTGTAATGTTAGATTGACCATCCTGATGTCTAGGCCCTGAAGTAACTACCTCACCAGTCCTGGCTGCAAGTGTGCAAACTGTCTCGGTCTCCCCCAGGCTACCATACCCACATGATTCTCTCCAAGCCTAACTGCATGCACACAAGGTACTACATTATCAAAATCATTCCCTATCAGGACATCTGGAGGGATATCCTCAAACATACCTACTTGCTGGCTTCCTTTTCCACCCACCCAGTCAAGGTGAACCCTAGCCAAAGGTATTTGGAATGGGGTCCCTCCTAAAGCTCTGACTGGAGTAGACTGCCCAAGCAAGTAGTGCTCCTCTTTAACCATTGCAGGCTTCACAACGGTTAGGTCAGAGGCTGTTTCTCTTAGCAGGAGCATCTTTCCCATCCCGTAAGATAGGATAAAACCTACTGTGGTAGTTTGTTACCCTTGTTGTCTCAAGACAACTTACTGATTGCATTTTGTCATTCCCACTTTTTTTCCCCACCTTGCCTCCATGGTCATTTATATGCTACATGGTCCCACTGATTGCATTTAAAATATTTAAACCTTGGTCCTGGATGTGTACCTGGACTAGTGGCTTCCCCTGCTACTGCCAGACTCTGTTGGGGTAGTCTGGGCTTCCCACCATGGGTTCCCTTAGACCCATGAGCAGCACTGGGTATCCCTTTCCTGTGTAGTGATGCTCTGTTTGCTAGGTATAGGTCTACCTTCTTCCCCAGCTCATCTGCAGTATTGCATTGTCTATCAGCTAACCAGATTCTCATGTCCTCAGGCAAAGTGCTAAGGGCTTGTTCCATCACCAAAAGGTCTGCCAGCCCTTCAAAACTGGTGACCTGACATACACTCACCCACCTATGAAAATAAGTGCTTAGTTCAGCAATATATTCACACACACTTTCATCTGCTTTGCGTCTATGCTCATGAAACTTTTTCCTGTAAGCTTCAGGTGTTAACTTAAAGCATTCTAAAAGACAATTTTTTACTGTATTGCAATTTAAGCAATCAGTATCAGACAATTTAGAAATAGCAGCTACAGCTTTACCATGGAGTAAGGGTGTCAGGAGGGAACTGTACCCAGAGCCCTTGGTCAACATTATACTGTTTATATACCCTTTCAAACATATGAATGTAGCTATCAGAATTTTCCCCCTCTGTAAATTGTGGAAGAAATTTGCTGACCTTTATTGCTTCTAGGATTCACTCCCTTCCCCATTACCTCCATGACTCTGTTAAAGAGTCAGCATCTCCTTTTCATGTTCCATCTGCCCCTCATTCTCCTCAGCTTCCAGACATTACAGATTCTCATTTTCCTCAGCCTCCAGGCAGCACAATTTCTCATTTTCCTCAGGCTCCAGATGTCTCAGTTTCTCATTTTCCTCAGCCTCCAGACATCTCATTCTCTCTGCTTCTTCTATTTCCAAATGCTCGCCCTCCAGCTCAAGTCTCTTTAACTCCAGATGGATTTTTAAGACCTCTGTGAAAAGGTTGAACTGTCCATTTTCTATGAGTTGTACATTCCCAAGGCCACTCTGATTGTCCTCTTGGTTGCTATTCTGTGATGCAGCTGTGACTAAAGTTGCAATCATTTCTGCTTTAGTCCGGTTGGCATGCACTAGTCCTTTATCCTGGCACATCTCAGCCAACTAGCTCCTTGTCAGCTTGCCATACTCCTCTGCTGACATGCTTGCCTGCTCTCCCTGACTAACTAAGATAACATTAAATAAATAAATAAATAAAACAATTGTGATATGAAACTCTGACTGTTCACTGTGTGGCTGATTGAGAGTACAAATACCTTCCTTAGTGACCACTGTTTACAGGCTACAGGAATTCAATATCCACACCACTACAAGCCAATTAATATGTGATGTGGCTATCCCACCACTGCCAACCAATTAATATGTGATGCCCCTGCACTAGCCCAGTAATCAAGGAGTTTCAATCCTCACCACAGGCAACAGTGGGGATGTACACACCTGGAGGACGACAAGTACACACACACAGTAAAGTGCAATTTCCCTTACAAGCACACAGAGATCACAGTCAGTCTGGGACTGGTTTCTCCCTCTTTCTCCAGATCCCCAATAAGACTCCCCACTGGCACAGCAATAGGGCTGAGATCTCAGCTGAGTGGCCAAGCCAAAACCTCCAGCACCCTCTCTGTCCAGCCAGTGCTTCATGTCCCTGCCCAAGTAGCTGATGCATGCACACTTTGAGATTTGACTTGGATACAAAGACACACGCACTCCTGAGAAATGCTGGCAGAGGCTGTGCCCCCTTCTGTCCATACTATAAGATAGTTTCCACTGCCACCAACCACTCTTGTCAGCTATTTAAAGACTCTTAACAAAAGGTGTCCAATCTTACTGTGTATTCTTACCATTAATCCAAATGGTAGTCTGATCAAGAGCAAGGCTATTTAGGAGTGGCCTGTACAGTGTCACCAAATACATATGCAAGTACTATAAGAGCTTAAATATGTTTCACAAATATCAGACACAAAGATGGGTTTAAATATATTTAATAATAAATAATAAAAGAACAAGGCAATGCTCAGTAAATCAACACAGTCACTTCAGCGTTCAAAATCACAGTAAATATTAAAAATAACATTGCAGGACAGTCTGAAATAAATAAACATCTCAACTAATTTTTACTATATTCCTATTTGAATCTAAAATAGTTACTATGCCCTAAAAAACTTACTTACAGCAATGCAAGTGCAGATGTGATGATGAGTGGATGTTATTGTTAGGTCAAAGACAAGATGCAAAATGCCCAGGCTCTCTCTGAGAGAGTTCTTAAATTAATATCAAATATTACTGCTGAGTTAGCTTGGATGACATCACTTTTTATCACCTGACCTCAGTTTCCAAGCTAAACCCTTTTGTCAGAAATTAACAGAATTTAACATCTCTGTGTGAAAAATACTTATCTCGCAGATGTTTACTCAGATCTGTGCAGCTGTCTGGAAGTCATAAAGCAATAAAAAACTTCTGCATCTCAAACCTAGTAATTACTCTCTTCTAAGACAGTACAGAAACTTCTAGTTCTAGACATTGTGTCTGCTGCACTGAAACTGAAAGATAACTTTTATAGCACAATTGTAAAATAATTTAGTTTCAACTTATTTTCTTGAAGTTTTGCAAATTAACTTTTTATGTCCCAGTTTCTACTGTTAAAACCTAAACAGTTGCACAGTTACAATAGTTTATACACATTTCTATTCTAGGCCAGCAGGGCATGCTGTGTTTACATTTAACTCAGTACGTAACATACAGTTCTGTATAAATCATATCAATATTCACAAATGACTGTGACACCCGTGCACTGGCCCAGTAATCAAGGAGCCTCAATCCTCACCACAAGCACCAGTGAGGGGCAAGGGCAACCATATTGGGAGGATAACAAATAAACACACAGTAAAGTACAATTTCCCTTAAGAGCACACAGAGATCACAGTCAGTCTGGGTCTGGTTTCTCCCTTTCTCTCCAGATTCCCAATACGACTCCCCACTGGCACAGCTATAGGGTACAGATCTCAGCCAAGTAGTCAAGACAAAACCTCCAGTACCCTCTCTGTCCAACCAGCGCTTCATGTCCATGCCCAAGTAGCTGTCACACACACACACTTTGAGATTTGGTTTATATACAAACACATAGGCACTCCTGGGAAAGGCTGGCACAGGTTCAATAGCTATACCACCTTCTGCCCAGGCTATAAGGTAGTAATCCACTGCCACTGTCTTATTAGCTGCTATAAAGGCCCCTACCAAAGGGTGTCCAATTCTACTGTGTATTATTACTGTTGTCTGAATAGTAAGTGTAAGCCAGGGCTAAGGCTATTGGAGTGGTTTATATAGTATCACCAAATACATGCAAGTACTCTAACAGCTTAAATTATCTCTACACAAAACAGCCACAGTTAAAAGGTTTAAATATATTTAATAATAAATAATCAAAGCGCAAGATAATACTTATTAACTCAACACAATGACATTAGAGAGTTCAGAAATCACAGGAAATACTTTGAGAAATCTCTGTTCTAAATACTACTTACAGAGCAAAGGCAATGTGCTGGTAAGCTGATGTGTTCAAGTTCAGAACAAAATACAAAATGCTAAATATTTCGCTCTGAGAAAGTCTTAAATTGATAATACACATTACTGCTGAGTCATTTCAGATTACATCATCTTTGACACTTAAGTTTCCCAGGCTCACAGAACTTAAAATTTTAACATTTATTTTTGTAATCTGCACCTGCCAGGAAGCCACAGCAATAAAAGACACTTTACATGTAAAACCCAGTAATTATCTCTGTCTTAGAACAATAGAACAAATTCCCTAGGCCAGACATCCTGTCTCCTAGCTTGAGATCAGTCATAAAATGCTTTACTCATCAGATTTCTTCCAGCAGGGTGCACTGTGGTTACATTTCTGAAGCTCAGAACATAACACAATTTTCTTACATTTGTTACACAAGCCTTTGGATCATATTAATATTTACAATGACAAGAATTATATATAAAATTCTATCTGACTGGGTTTGCAGCCCCTTAAGTTTTTCACAATGACATAGAATTATTTATAAAATTCCAGATAGCTGGGCTGGCAATATTTCCTTTTGTGAGACAAGCATCCAGTAGGCTGCCCCATGGTTAAGCTGAAAAAGATGCTTGATTCCCAGGGAAGTCTGGCAGTAGTAGTTGGTGTTACAGATAAGTAAGAAAAAAGTAAGTGTTCCCCTGTAAAAAAACATACTAAAAAGCACATTGAGAACTTATTTATTTATTTTACATTTGTTTACTGGGAAAGTTCACATGTCCTTTTTCAGTGAAGGCCTTGGGAGAAAAACTCTACATACAACATAATACAATAAAGTTTAATAATATTTGATTAGAATTGACAACACAGTGTGATACATGTAATAGAGTTTAAAACAATCAAGACCTATTTGTTAACTAAGTAATCAATAATATTAGAAGAACTAAAAATATATATATTACAAGGGCAAAGGATAGCGAAGCCTGGCTAATACAGAATGCAATCTATAACAGATACTATAGTGAGTCAATAAATTGAAATAAAGTGCAGGTAGGCAAGAACAGAGAAAAGAGAGATATATACTGTCCGGTGGAATTTTTCATGTAGGACTTATATGGTGATTTTGAGATTAGGTGTCCTTGTTTGCTGAGCGAGCCCATTGTCCTGTAGTAAGTGTAGTGTTAGTAACCATGAAGCAGAGTTATTAGTATCAATGGAGAGAGACGGTATCTCTGCTCCCAAAAGTAAAATACCACAACAATTATTTTTTAGAGTGCAGAAATGGTCTTCAAAAAAATTATGCCTTCTGAGGATAGAAAACAAGAGGTTTTATAAGACTAAAAGAAGGTAGAAGATTTTCTAGAAGTAACCATAAGTCTATTGAGTTTAGTCTATTGAGTTCAGTCTAGTAAAATCTAGGCTAGCCCAGAAAGTTACAGTTCATTTCCTTAAGACAGGACATTTTAAAACACCTAGTAGAGATAGTAGTATACTTTCTTAATTCCAAATAAACATAACTCAGAGTCCTGTTTACCTCACTGTTATTCTTAATGTCTGCTATGTAGTACATCATACAATTGTTTTATTCCATGTTCACTTTTTATTCATAGTTTTCTTCATGGCTTTGCCTTGCTACTACAGTCCCCCTTAGTACACACAAAGGTTTAGGTTATCATCACAAAATCAGTTAATAAATGTGTTTTTGATAATTAAATAGGACCTAAAGACTTCCACACACAAAGTCTATTTTACTTATTTTATTTAGGCCCTTATCATAATGTGAAGGAGTGTAAAGATGGCAATAAGTTTCAGCAAGGAACAAAGCTGAGACTTCTTTTGGCTTTTCCCAGTTAGGAGTCGCCACAGCGGATCACCTGTCCACTCATGATTGCAATGGAGTTTTTACAGTGTTGAGTTGCCAGTCCGGCACCCAACCTTCCACAGAAGGGACACACTCATGCCTAGGGCCAATCTAGAGTGTCCAAGCCACCTATAGCATGTCTTTGGGATGTGGGATGAAACCCACATGACAAAGGCACCCCAGCCGAGGATCAAACCAAAGAACCTCTTGCTGTGAGGTGGCAACGCTAACTGCTGCACCACCGCTGCCGCCCAAGGAACAAAGTTGAGACTAACAGTACTAAATTGTTTTCTAACAGAGAAAAAACATGTTTTAAGCATATTGAAAATAAGTCAAAGTACTTTGTAGAACCAGATAAAATAAGGAAAACGCCCACAGAACAGCTAAAGCTTTAAGGACATGAAAAAGAAGGACTGAGTCCAAGAAACAGGCTTAACAAAAGTAAACAGCCTCATGCACCCCCTAAATGACATCATCCCAGAGGCCAAAGTTTACCCATTTCAGTACTTTGTAAGCACTGGTAAAGATAGTGAATAGATGACAGTCTCACTCTGTCCAAAACAGCTAATGGAATTCTAGAACATTCTATGTTAATGAATTACATTACCTACTCTGAACATAGCCCAAACTTACTTACTCAAGGACCCAGAGTCCTGAAAAGTCCTCCCACGCAGTAGCTCCCCTATATGCCAGATTTGGTACTGCAGGCAGGGAGCCTGTCTGCTTGCCTGCAATACTAAGTCTGACATACAGGTGGAGCAGAAGGATCATGATTCCTTCCAGTGCAAGAGCTCTAGGTCTGCCTGGTGAATACAAGCATAAAGCCAATACTGCTGTCATGCATGCATTCAAGTCATCCAAGAGAATGGGCAGGAATGAAGGCCTTCTAATCCACCAGGAAATTTAATCTGTCTTTAACTAAACAACACTGCAAGCCATTTCCACTGTAGCAGTTCAGATATTATAAATAATAACGTTTAAAACAGTGTTATCTATGAGTAGAACAGAGGGCACTTTTGATTCAGGAAATTCTAAAAATAAGTAAGATATATCATAACAACACTGCACTGCATAAGAGCAGTATGGTAAACCAGATATTTGCTTGCTTCTACATACTGTCTGAATTTATAGAAAATAATCTGGGAATGGAGCAGGGAGTTCCTGCTAACAAAGGAATTTCAGAAGGACCAAATGAAGGAAAAATGAAATACTTTTCCTGAAAACTCTAACAGCTCAGCAGGGTCATTGTTGTATTTTCAAAGCCTTACATAATAATGTAGAATCAGCCTTAGGGATGGGTGGCACTTAATATGTAGCTTGCAAATTTGATAGCTTGTCACTGTCAGGATGATTCAAAGCCTACAACTGCTATGTAGTCTGTAATGCCACTCGGCATCCTGCTTAGTGGATTTACATTTTAATTATCTAAAATCTTTCAAAGCCTTTCAGCAACTAGCTATCTAAATGTACCCCAAAATTTTAAAATAAGAAGCAACAATGAGGTAGAACTACTAAATTTAGATATTTTCACTTGAAAATATATGCAGAGCACAGCACATCTGGTCATTGCACCTAACTTCAACTACTTTCTCAATACCTCAAAGCTCTATCCTTCTCATTTTGGTAGCTACTCTTACCAACAATAAATCCTGTTTATATGAATATATGTTCATAAGAATTGTTTTGCTCAGCTTATCTTCCTTCTTTGTAAATAAATTTTAACAATTAAACAAATATTACTTCTGTATGTATGTGCTGTGTTTATAATATTTCTGCAACGTGGACTGGGCCTTCAGTTGGCCAGCTATGATCAGTCTCCTAACCCGTTACACAAACTTAAGTAAAATAAATAAAATGTAACAAATGCAATTAATGAAATTCTTCATTACAGACATTCAGTAACTTAACAGAACATGTTAGATAAATGACTTAATCCCCTGAATAAGATAGGGCATGATTTATTTCAGTGAGGAAGATCCATATATATTACTAGTGGGAGGTAGACAGATACACAAGCATGCATGAACAAAGATTCCCTCTCCCACAAAGCTTCGCACTGACTGTCAGAGATTCCACCGTGCCTGACTCTACACAAACACTTTCAGTCCCCAAATTATCTGTCACTACATGGTGTGAGTTTCATGTGAAGTAAGCCTTCTATAACATCATCATCTGTGGTAATGGAGTGATTCTGGGCTGTGTTAGAGGTGTCTGCCAGGACCGACACTGCCATCCTTTGTTTTGGTAGTCAGCTAGATGTGGATGAAAGTGGTGTTATGGAGTCAAAATTTACTAAGATTATTTCAGCAGGGGCCACTGTGGATTTAGTTACCATAGTCTTGGAGAACATTTTCTCAGAGAATAGGTCTTATTATTTACTACTTCAGTCTTCTGCTATAACAACCTAGGTTAAGACCAGATTCTTGGAAGAAAGGCTGTTCAGTTTTTTTTTCCCAAATCTATGCGGTTTGGCTGAATGTAAGGCACATTGTATGATGAAAGCTATTTTGTGTATATCATAATAAGTGATATGCATACTTTTTGATCCATTTCTCACAAATATATTTATTTATTCATTCATTTATTTTCATTTATTGACTGGGGAGATCCATCTGGGTGTAGAAACCCTTTTCAGACAAGGCCTGGGGAGAAATGCTCCATAGGTACAGTGTAATACAAGATTCAATGTAGATTAACACAGGTAGCTTAAACAATATTGTCACCTTTGACAGAGCAATATTAGTAAAAGATACTTCCTAGTATTTTGAACCATCTCACATTACATAAAAGCATAATGAATAAAAGTATATATTCACACTGGTATAATACAAGGGGGTGCTGAAAAGTTCTAAGCCCGACCAAGAAGGGAATGATGTGGAGCCATGAAACTTAAAAGTTCTTCAACATATTGTCCTCAAAGTTCAACACACTTGGCACATCATGTCTGAAGTTTCTGTAACCCTGCCAAAAAAAGTCTGAAGTCTGGTCACTGAAATACTGCTCCACTGCTGCAATCACCTCCGAATCTCTCTAAAATCGCCACCCTTTCAAACTGTTTCCAAGGTTTGCAAACAGGAAATAGATGGAGCAAGATCTGGTGACTATCATGGATGGTCTATGCACTCAAACCCCAGTGTTATCAAAAAATTCATCTTATTGCCAGCCTTGTGAACTGGTGTATTGTCTTGCAAAAAAAAAAAAATCCTTTCCGTGGCTTCCCTCTCCTTTTTCTTTCAATGCCTCCTTTAATTGACACAGTAAGTAGTATTCTGCATTAACTGTTTGTCCCCTTGGAAGATAGAGATAGTCATTCATTACACCCCCTTTCTGATCCCAAAACACTGTGGCCATGACTTTTCCTGCTGACTTTTGGGTCTTTAACTTCTTTGGCCTTGGTGAACCTGAGCGCCGCCATTGCATGGATTCTTGTTTTGTCTCAGTAGCGGTATAACCATGTTTCATCAACAGTAACTAGTTATTCCAAAAAGTTGGCACCAGCTCAGCAAAAATGCTGCAAAATGAACTTGAAAGTGTCCACTAGACATCTTTTCTCGTCTGCATTCAAACATTTGGGCACCAATTTGGTTGACAGCTTCTGCATACCCAGCTGCTCATGGATTATAAACCCAACATGCTCCCTGGATATCTATAGTGTCTCAGCAATTGTTTAGGCTGATATTTGCCGATCTGCCAAAATCAGATCATGGACATGGTCAAAAGTTTCAGGAGTTAACACTGCTTGAGACCTCCCTGACCTTGCTACATCTTCAGTTTCAAAATCTCCATGCCGAAAGTTTGCACACCATTTCTTCACAGTTGAGTAAGAAGGGCACTTGTCACTTAATGCTTGCATCATACATTCATGGATTTCCTTTGGAGTTTTCTTCTGTAGGAATAGGAACTTCCTGACGTCTCGGAGTTCCACACTTGAAAATTCCACACTTTTCATTAACATGGTTCAATCAATGATCTCAAAAATATGAAAACATAGCATTACAATTTTGCAAATTGGCACTTTACAAGATGAAATAACCCTCTTTTCAGCTACAGAAGCAAAATAATGCTCAGAATTTACAAAGTTAGTCAGATTTAAGAACTTTTCAGCACCCCTTCATACAGTCACACTGGTGCAATCACAATATCATGTTGAAACGGAATATATTATATGCAAGCATTTATTTGTATGTGGAATTTCCTCACTGAAACAAGTTTCTTTAAGGTGTGCTGCTGTGTCTACAAGAATCCACTATCTCAACAGATTAATTTTCAGGATTACAGAATCAAGGATTTAGTCGAGTATATACTGCAAGCAAAGATCATGCACCTGCAAAATGGAATTTCTATGTATGAAATGTAGATATAAACATGTATTTAGTTATTTTACATATTTATCTTATATTTTCTGGCATGCATCCATTACATTCTAAGAACTGTTTGAGCTGTGACTTTAGTTGTACAGAATACAGCAGTTAGTCAAAATCAGCTCAAACAAAAAAAAAACGGTCTTATTAAAAAATAACCTTGGCATTAAACGGTTTGGAGCTGCCATCAGTAGAAAACTAGCTGCATTAAATGTAGCATTTATTGATTTATTTTCTTAGGACATTAGTCATACATTTGTTTACCATTTAGTTAAATTTTTGTTTTATAAGTGATAATTGATCTGGAGGTACATACAACATGTTCTATAGTACAGCACAACAAAAGACACCAAAAGAAAAGACAATGAGAGTAAAGGGCATGCTTTGGTTCATAAAAGTAATCCTTTGTGTTGGCTCTGTTGTTGTTTCACTTTACAAATTCTCATTTATCAGGGCTTTAAATGAAAAGTGCAGAGTTTTTCAAGATACATAACTTCATATATACCATTTCTTTCTATGGCTAGGGTACAATTCTAATTAAAGCAAGCTTGTACGAATCCATGTGAGTCATCATTCTTTTGTATTTAATTTCTTTGACACAAGTAGCGGCTGGAAATGGTCCTGCATGTTGACTCACGAAAGTTAAGGGCATGAGTTGCTAACAAATTCCATGCAGTGTTCATGAGTTTGATTCCCTACATCTCAAACTATAAGGTCTTTAAGCATGTCATATAACAAAAGTTACTTATAAAGAGAGCCACTGTATTTACTGGAGTTATTCAATTAAGAAATTAAAAAAATTAAAAAAAAACAGTCAGATTGGATTAAATCAGCCCTCCCTTTTTAAAACAATAAAGGAATAACAGAAAAAAAAAAGATTTTAAAGACAGTATGCCAGCCACAATGCTTTTACAATGCATCAAGCATTGGCAAATCAGCTCAAATTGCAATATATGGAATTAAGACAAATATTTTAGATGTACTTCTGAACTGAGTTCAGTACATTCTCTACAACTGATATAAAAAAAATTCTCAGCACCTTCATTCATTGGAATTATTTTCATAGATTCATAGATTCATAGATTAGTACTATGTCTGTCTTCATCCATACACCTAGGTAAAGGAACCTAATCACAGGCTTCAATTTCTGACCCCTAATAACTCAATTGACTTTTCTATGAAATGAACATTAGACTAAACAACATCAGATATCCAAAATACTTACTTGCTAACTGCATGTGTAGGTATTATGTACAAGATGAGCAACCACAAAGGAGCAGAGTGGAAGGACAGTAAACAAGGGTAGCACCTCAGAAGATCTGTTTGAATATCTATGGATATGGTGAGTACCCATACACCAGTAGTGTGTTTCTTTCACAAGGTTTTTGAAACAGATATGTTAATAAGAAATAGTTTATAATCTCAGACCAGGGAGAGAACAAATAACTATGTACAAAAAAGTGCTCACAACAGCATGATCTGCAGTACTCTGCTACCAAAGGAGGCTCTGGTCCTTGTGCACAAATATAAGCAGAAAAGCTGATGTAAGTATGCATGGAAAATTAGGTGATGGCAGCACATAATGAACCCAGACAAACAATTACATCAAACACCAGATGCAGTGGAACCTGGAGTGGAATGCTGCTTTCCTATATTAAGAAGACGACATCAGGCCTCTTGGTTTCAAAAGCAGTACAATAACACAGTTAGTTAATAACTTACACCATTTTTAATGTCCACTGATTTCTCTTCTCAGCTTAAAGCAAAGGGAGTGGGAGCAGCTGGTCTGTTTGTTCAGATTCTGAACCCCAATCGGTCATATCTGAAACTACCATTATATATCCAAGGTATGAAAGCAATCACTGGCTGTTTTCTAATACACTGAAGAAAAGTCCAGTGCTAGAGTGAATAGTTAAAATAATATCAGGACTTAGGGGGGTAGAGTTCTTTAACAGGAGCACCCAGTTTCTATGCAGCTGAAAAAATGGCTCTTTACCCCCCAAAAAAGTCCTAAGACCTGTAGATATGAATTACTTAACTCTTTTGCTTGAATAGTGATTGCTAGAATGGGGGTTTTCCCAGAGCAAAGGTGAGCTCAAATAAATGTGTTTATTCAAAAAAAAAAAAACAGAAGGATCTCATTCATAAATATTAAGTCCTTTGAAAGTACAACATTCTTACCTGACAGGTGTCAACAACTCCACACAATAATGTCTTACGCAGCTTGTTTTAGATTAAAGGTCTACTTACATTTATCTAGATGATGGCAGGTTACATGCTAAACAACATGCCTTTACTGTAAAAATAGCTAAAGCACATTGTAAACAGGTACCATAGTATCCTGGACTGGGCCATAAGTTAAAATAGGGTGTTAAACCTCTGCCTAGAAAGAGATTTAGTGTAGCCCTGTATAATAATTATATTAAGTAGAGTGAGAAATTCTGAGTCTCAGTAAAAGTTACTGACTCTTTTAGAGGAGTCCGGATCAGGGAGGGAGTCTCCTACTGAAGGCATAATTTAAGATTGATTCAGATAGTTCCGGTGAAATACAAATGGTCTTTACAGCAAATTACTATACAGGCATCTGAGGCAAGCACTAGCCTGGAGCTGCAGGTAGAAAATAACACCCAGTTTTAAGTTTCAGAGAGAGTCCCTCATGTCAGGGAATCATGACAGAGGTCCATTATTAAAAGCATCTATGACGGGATATGATGGCATTGTAAACACAGTCAGTGTGCAGTCCAATAAAGATCTAACATCTGGAGGTGGGTTGATGAAATCATGAAAATAAATGCTACCATCAGACTATGAACATACAATAAGATATGTGCCTGGGTCCTCTGTTATTGTGTAATCTCATCAACCTCTATTTAAATCATCAGTTCCAAGTCTAACTTCTAATGGAGAACGGATACACAGTACTACAATCAAGCTCTAACCTACTAATTTTATGATATGAACTAGAAAATGAGGACTTTATTTTTGTTTCTATTTAAAACTTGTTAACCATGGTTGTACATTCATCAGAGATGCTTTTTCTTTGAAAGGCCATTTCACAAATTATTGTCAGTATCCGGAAAGCCCATTCACCTGATATTTTGTGGACATGTTGGAACACTACAACTTCTAGATGGAATATAAGAGAAGCCAGACATATTTCTGCATTATTATGTGAGACACTGCATAAAGGATTTACTATTTATTTATCCACTACTCTTTTCATGGGGGGATGCAGGCTTGTCATTCCCTGATGAGTCCCAGAGTCCCAAGAGGCGTCCCAAACCCTGGTGTAGCAGTGGAGGCCTAGTTCTACAGTGTCTGAAGTGCTGCAAAATGAAAACTAGATAACGTTTATGTCTGAAGCATGAAAGATGGTACACTACTTCAAGAAGTAGAAGTGATTGTGTTTTCTGAAGATGATTTGAGTGGAAATCCTAATGCTGGAATGAAAACTGGACCTACAGCAAACAGTGTGAAGAAAATGTATAAAAGTTTTACTGAGAGACTTCATATTATATCTAAGCTGCAGAGAATATTTTTATGAATTTATTATTTTAGCCAGTCATTTATTTATTTGTTTATGTATTTATTTATGTATGTATGTATGTATATATGTATGTATGTATTTATATTCAATAACCAGGTAGCTGAGCTGTTATAAAGACCCTTTTCAATCATGTCTCGGACAAATCAATGTTTTAAGCAGAATGATTCCCTCATATGAATACAAGAGGATTCAGAAACTGTCAGTGAGGTGAGTGCGATGTAGACAAACAGTAGGATTTTCTGAAACTTTTGCACTTGTGTATATGCATATATTTTGCATGGTAAATGAATATATTTTGTTGGATTTTACTCTTCAATTCCTTCATCTCATTTCGTTGAATAACTGCAACATGGACACTTGACAGAGCATGTTGTCCATACCTTTAAGAGACTGGTTGTCTAAGTGCTTACATAAGAAGTACAAAGCGTAGTCTATTGCTCAACAGCCACTTTCAGACTTAATCATACAAACTGCAGTTTCCGTTGAAGCAGTACTGTTTACTGATTGACAACGTCTAACTGAATAGGATTAAATAGTTTCTTATAATAAAGTTCAGTTATATACCTCTCCTAGGGGTTAGCAGATTGAAAAGTTGCCCATAATTATTGTTTTATTCTGACGAGGAAGATTTAAAAGAATATTGATGGGAAGCGCCACATGAATGCACTACTTAATGACTTGTATTGCTCAAGATCAATACAAATATGCAAAGATGCAAAATGAAATAAGGGACAAACAAAAGTGGTGACTGACTTGTTGATTGTGCAGCAGTTAGAAGAGGTTGAACAAATCTAATACAGAATTAGACAAATATGAAACTACTCTTGTTTGAATAAGTAAACAAAATTCAAGCATAATTTAAAGGACTTTTAAAATAGTTTAGGTATTTGCTTGACTGAAACCCATGTGATAAACATGGAGGTAGTCAATCCTGAAACAGGTGAAAATTAATATGCCGCAGGAAGAAGCCAGATGGTGTTAGAAGTATGCAAAACATGGTAACAGCTGAAATACAAGAAGATAATCCAGTGGAGGGTATGAGCTATAGTATACCAACATGAGTAACACAGCAAGTCAAGAGGCGTTACTTTCCCAAAACTTTAATATGTACACTTTTGCACTGTGAGAAATTCTGTGAAACACGCTGAGCTGCTGAACATATAACTATTTTATATATCCTGTTTTTACTTTAACTGGGGGGGGGGGGTTTAGCGTTACACTCAATTGGCTGACCTCAGACTTGGTGCTGCTATCTAACTTCAGACTTGTGCAAGCAGTTGCATGTCATACATGTGACACAAAGACACATATTGTGTTGAAGCATGATGTGTGCAGGAGGAACTGGTGGGCCATTGAAGACTGTTTACATCATTTTAGATATATTTAAGCCTCTGTAAATTGTTGAGTCATAACTCCTGTAACATATAGGGGCAAATTAACAAATCTGTGGCTAAATGTTTCACTGGATGAAAAAGCTGTACTACAGTTGTTTTTGCTGTAGGATGTATAGTCAGATGATCAGAATCTTTCTTATCAGAACAGCAACTGTGGTGGTGGTTCTGCGGTAGCGTTGTCGCCTCATAGCAAGACATTGTCCCGTTCGATTCTCAGCTAGAGTATCTTCTGTGTGGAGGCATACATGAATGGGGCATGCCTTCGTTGAAGGTTGTGCATCAGGGCTGGTAACCCAGTACGTAAAAATCCACTACCAATCATTAGCGGACCGGAGTTCCGCTGTGGCGACTCCTAACCGGGAAAAGTTGAAAGACACAAACAAACAAACTAACTAACTTGGCAAGCCTTGAGTCAGAAATGAAAAGTCTTAGAAGGGAAATCAGTATGTCGGAGAGTGTCGTAATCACATAGCAGGAACTGACAATTTTGAATTAAAAGAGAATAATTCTAAAAAGCATACTCATATGGAAAATAAATATTTTTATAATGATCAAGGTTCTCAGTCTGAAAACTGCTTTAGCTGTGATATACAGGGTAAAAAATGTTATCTGGATGTAGCAGTCCAGACTGATGATACTTTGCACCCAAATGTGTTGTGGAAGGATGGTATGCTCTCTATATCAGGGAATGAGGCTTTAGCACATTGTCAATCCAATAAAGTGGAAATAAGCAAATGAATTAGAGACAAAATATAAGGATGGATAGTGATTTTAATGAGAGCAGGCTATGTGGCCTAGAAAAGAACAGGAGGGTTAAAAGAAGAGATGGGGGTAATTTTAGGATAAGGTCTGAGTAAAACAAAATGGATGCAAGGTATGCATCTGGGGTATTAGTAATAAGAGATACAATGATTAGGAAATGTATTAGACCATTGTGCATTACTGACAAGGAAAAAGGGACAGTTTTAACTATGCAGAGAAATAAGTTGCAATATATTTACTCAGGTTTACAGAAATTGATAACAAATAGGACTTACTATGGATCAATAATAATGCATATTGGTATTAATGATGATGAAGACTCCCTTACTACACGTGTAAATATAACTTCATGATATTTTTTGAGGTCTGCTTCTCAAATAAAGTTAATTTGTGCTTTTCTGAAATTCTTTCATTTGTGGCTTTGATGGACTACCAGTTCACCAAAGCTAAGCTATTTAATCACTGGCTGAGTAAGTTTTTCAGAGAATATATATTTAATCAAAACGGGGATGAATTTTCTGTTTAGACAATCTATTTGAGAAGGATATGTTTCATTTGAACTATCATGGGTGTCAACTGTTGAGCAAGAAATATAATGATATTGTGAAACATTTTTTGGACTTTAGTCAAGCACTACAATTAGTAACACTAAGGGAAGATTACATAAGTCTTTAGAAATTTACTATGCTAATATAAGAAGCTTGAATAAGAAAACAAATGAACTACAACTAATATGTAGGGAGAATAAATATGATATGATAGTGATTGCTGTATCTTGGAACACTGACAGGGATATCAATTGTATATGTTTTGAGAGCTAACAGAGGTAGAGAAGTAATTGTAGCATTTGTAGCACATGGGGTACTTGATTGGGGTACTCAAAGTTAATTATAACTGGGAAATCTGATTTTTAGAACTAACTAATAATAAAGCAGATGGTTATATTAATTTACTGGTTTGTTGCAGAAGTCCTTCTCGGTCTGCACTTGACCAGCATTATGTTTACTGATGGAATAAGTTTATGAGCACCACAAACTTGATAATATTGGATGGTTTCAATTTTCCTAAGATTAAATGGACAAAAGGAACAACTGGGACTACTCAGGAAGATGAATTTTATGACCTTAATCATATTCATAATTTATCACAAATTATGGATATTCCTACAAGATTAGATAAAATTTTGGACATGTTACTTATGAACATATCAAATAAGATAATTCCAGGACCATTATTACAAATGATAAATTATTTAAATGTATACTCATTTCCGGGTCTATATTATAACATCAAAGTTTCAAAACTTCGAATGTTCTAATATCGACCCCTATTCAGCGAACACTGAAAATAGCGAAGCTGCAGAACACCAAATTTCTTCCTAGGGAAGGAATTCGGTTGGCTGTTTCTGTGGCTTCGCTATTTTCAGGACTGCGGTGGAAAGTTATGTGTCGAGATCAGGTAAGTGTGCGATTGTGTGGACGTGAGGGTTAAGGCAGGGTAGGGGAGTTACGGTTAGGGTGCAGGTGAGGTGATTGTGTGATAGTGATGGACCTTAGGGTTAGGGTTTGGGTTAAGGTAAGTGGACAGATAGTAGTGTATGTATAGTTTAGTGTAGGGTTAGATGTAGGATTTTAAGTGTATGTGTGTGGATTGCTGTTTGTTTGGTGTGCTTGTGTTGTGTGTATGTGTGTCGGAACAGCAAATTTTTTTCCCTAGGAAAAAATTCGCTGTTCTGCATGTTCAATATTGTCAGAGTTCGCTGAATAGGGGTCAATATTAGAACATTTGAAGTTTTAAAACTTTGATGTTCTAATATAGACCCCTCATTTCCTTTATGGTAACATATTATAATTTATTTTATTTATTTATTTTTATTTTACATTTGTTGACCGGGATAGTCCGACTGGATGCATGTCCATTTTCAGCGGAGGCCCGGGGAGAAAAGCTCCAAGGGTAAGCAGATACAGCATTACATAATACCAGCATTACATATTACAAACAGACTACTTACAGAGATTACATAAGTAAGCAAGTTAAACAAGTTCCACAGGTTAAAGTTAGTCCTGAGCACAAGTCAGGATTAAATTAAATTACACAGTAAACTGGTTAACAGATTTTTACACATTCGAGTTAGCCAGGCCTGATACATTGACATAGCCAGTTAAGTGACAAATGTTGTTTGAGTCTAGTTTTAAATTGACCTAAGGTGGAAAGTAAGGTAATATCAGCTGGAAGTGAGTTCCAGGATCTACTTACAGAGTTTGCAAAGAGAGAATCACCGGCTGTGTTATTAAATTTGCTAGTCTGAATTAGTAGTTTGTTAGAGGATCGAAGCGGTCTAGGATTGTTATAGGGGGTGATAATATTTTTAAGTGCAGGAGTATTGTCCGGATTATAGAGGATTTTATAGGCCATAATCAGTTGGTTATACTGGATTAGGCTAGGTAGTTCAAGCCAACCAAGCTGATTTAGATTGATGCAATGATGTGTCCTAAAAGGCAGCCCAGTGGCAAACCTGGCAATGTGGTTGTAGCAAATTGAGAGTTTGTTAAGGGCAGTCTTGTTCAAATTCGAGAGTAGAGGGGATGCATACAGAAGGGTTGAAAGAAGGTGAGAGCGAGCTATGGCAATTTTAGCTGGAGGGGTTAGGAAGGCTTTTATTCTGTAAAGTGACCCTAGTTTTTTATTGATGGTTTTGATAGTTTGGTTAACATGTAGGTCAAATTTGAGATTATTGTCTATGATGACACCTAATAGTTTTGTAGATGGGTCAGGGGAGATTATTGTGCCATCATTTGATTTTATGGTAAAGGTGAAAGCGGAAGACCTACGTGTTGGTGAAAATAACAGCATTTTAGTTTTTTTGGGATTTAGGATCAGACGATGTTCAGAAAGCCAGTTTTCTATTGTATTAAAGGTGGTCTGGGTAGCTGACCATAACGCTACTGGAGATGTGGCTGAGCAAATCAGAGTAGAGTCATCAGCATATTGGATACAGCTGACTTTTGGGATGACAGTATAAAGGTCGTTAATGAAGATGGAGAACAGCAAGGGCCCTAGTATAGAGCCTTGTGGTACTCCAAGGGTGTTAGGTAGAAGATTAGAGAGTTTGTTCTGCCAGAGGACAGCCTGCTGTCAACCATTCAGGTAGGACTGAAACCATTGAAGGGCTCTAGTATCTAGACAGAATGTTTGCAAGGTGTGGATTAAAAGTTGGTGATCAGCCATATCTAATGCCTTGGAAAGATCCAAAAAGAGGGCTGAGGATATAGAATTATTGTTGTGATTATGGTTTATGGTGTTAGTAAAGGCTAGGAGGGCTGAAGTAGTGCTGTGATGAGGACGGAAGCCATGCTGAGTCTGCCATAAGGCGATTTTGGATTAGGTGGTGCATGAATTGTCTATGAATACATTTTTCCATAATCTTTGCAAGTGGAGAGAGTATAGCTATTGGCCTATAATTGGAGAATTCAGTAGAGCTGCCTCCTTTGTGAAGTGGGATTACATAGGATATTTTCCAGATGGTGGGAATTTTAGCTTCTACTATGGTTCGATTGATTAGTATTGAGACGGGGTAAGCAATAGCATCAGCTGATTTTTGTAGGTACTCGGCAGGGAGTTGATCAGCAGAAAGTGTAGTGGGTAAGAGTGTAGGAAACTCCCTATGCTCTAATGATTTACTGTCCTCAAAAGTGAAACAGTGGCATTTTTGGCCACTGTTAAACAAGGGTAATCATAAATGTTACACATGCAATACCTGCAAACATATGGAATGACACAACATTTGGTAGATAAATGGCACTCCCATCAACACTCTGCAACATGTGACAGAGATGGGTCATTTACTATGTTAATTCCTTCTGTATCTTATTTTGCAAAGGTAATATCTCTAGGCAAGTGATAACATGCATTTATGAGCAGTTACTTGATATACATAATTTAAATACAACCTATGCCATTATGAAATCTTTAATGAAGCATGCAGTGTTAATACATGTGGCTTGAGATTTGGAGTCATGTTTGTTCTAAAATCTAACAAAAGAACAAAAGATTGAAACACATTATATTATAACATATAACACTTTTGTTTTAAAATGGCACGAGCCTTGTTTTACCTACTAAGGTGTGTCTTTATTCATCAATTATTTCTAGTCATGTGACAAGTTTTAGTGTATAAAACAAGTTGGTCTTGATTGAGTTGATTAATTCCACAAGGATGTTTAAACTGAGGTATGAGAATTTGTGCCATTCAAGACACTTTTGGATTTTTTATATACGTCTACTTTAAATGTATTTTCTGTAAAGAGTGAATTTCCTGGAGAGCTTCTGTCATTTAATGGTCTCTTTTTTGCATTATCATAATGGCATAGTACAGTTTGCAAAGCAAGCTGTTCACAGAAATGGTCTGGATACAGGATTGTAGCAAGTTATTACAAGTATGCATGTAGCAAATAATAATATTGGTCATCTTAAAAATATCTTCATACATAAGGAATGAAGTGGGACTTGCAGGTATAAGAGTATCCAATAAGATGCTATATTTACAGAAGAAAATGGCATCTGGATAACAATTCTGTAGAAAGATTTTGAACTCTATGGAAATGTAAAGAACGTTTACGTTAGAAGTGTACAAAATGCAGAAGGTATACAAAAAATGGGCTTGTGTGGCCAGATTGCTCTATTAAAAGAAATCATGAAATAAATGAAGGAAACAGAAATGATATTGTCACTATGATACACTTCCTATTCAGATAGCGGAAGTGAGAGAAGAAAAATAAGGAAGCAATTTACAGAAATAATGAAGATGATTGAGGCTATAAAAAATTGAGTAATATGGGGCTGTAGCAATAAAATGATATACGTTTGTAGAGAAAGCTTTTAATGAGAATCTACTTCAAGCCATACAAAGTACCTGGAACAGAAGGCATGGAAAGTGAAAATAGAAACAATATAACTGGAGGAAATGTGAAAATGTAAAACAAAAAAAGGATGAATGGATTTATCTCATGGAAATCATTAGTATCATTTCAAATAACTTAAAGCAAGGTTAATATGGGAGGCAATGAATGACAGGATAGTATACATAAAATGTGATATAGTCTGCTACTGAAAATGTGTTTCATTTCAGACTTAAAAAAATCAGACTAAGAGAAAAAATAAGGAGTAGATTATGCCATTTAAAAAGAATAATGTTCTGGAGTTTTATTTCTAGAATGTAGTCAAGTAATGATTTTTGATGGCCATTAACACTGCAAGAAAGGATGACGTGCATTGATTCTGTGCTTGCACAGATAGGGAAAAAAGATAAGTGCAGTGTATGCAGCAGTGGATCTAGGGAAAGCACAGTTTGTTCATGGCTTTAGAGGGTTATGTAGGAAATAATATGACAATTTTGTATGTTGGACATATTAAAATAGTAAATAAGTGGATACAAGTTAAGAGGCTGCAAGACATTTAATGTATACATGTATATATATATATATATATATGTGTGTGTGTGTGTGTGTGTGTGTGTGTGTGTGTGTGTGTGTGTGTGTGTGTGTGTGTGTGTTCATAGGTTCATAGGTTCATACTAGGCTATCTGCCCTGGGGCAATTATAAGCCTAGCCCAATTCTGTATGGCTTACGCCACCCCTTGATTTGAGTATACTGTGCCCTTTTTAAGGTTTAGTTTACTGTGCCTCTGTCTAATAGTGACACGGGAGTAATCCCTGGGACAAACCTACGATCCCCCATCCACCTATCGAGATTCTTCTTGAAGAGATTCAGTGAGGTGCTCTGCCTCACATGAACTGGAATTCTATTCCAGAGTGAAGGGAGCCTCTGGGTTATGAACCTGTCCCTCCAGCAATTTCTATTTATTTCTGTGCTGAGGTTCAAGTCCCTCGAGCGTGTGGCTCTAAGGGATTTAGATTTACTGAGGTGGAGCATGTCCATTAATTCTAGATTTGACATAGCTTTGTATGTCAGGCATAGATCGCCTCGAAGTAGGCGGTATGCAACTGAGTAGAGCTGGAGTTTTTTTAACCGAGCAGCATATGGCATCTGTTTGAGACCCTTGATCCTCTTGGTGAGATACTTTTGGGGTCTTTCTAATTGCTGCAGGTGTCGGGTAAGGTACATCCCAAAGGGGCATTGTATTCTATGATGGGCCTAATGAGGGATGAATAAAGGGCACGATTACCTCTCTTGATCTAGATGTGAAACCCTTCGTGATGAGGTGGGCTATGTAGAAGGTCTTTCTAACCACTTTGGCAATGTGGTTTTCAAAGGAGAGATTGCTATCAACTTGGGTCCCCAGGTCCCTAATAACTTTCTCTGTACTTAATGGGTTTCCGCCTATGTGGTAATTTGTGGGCACATTGTTTTTGCCAAAGTGTATGACTATACATTTTTTGGCATTTAGCTTTAAACCATGGCGCTGGCACCAGTTATCTGTCTCTATGAGACCTTTTTGAAGGATGTTTGTGTCAGCTGGAGAATTGATTATGGTGCCCAGTTTGCAGTCGTCTGCGAACTTGGTGAGCCATAGTCCTCCCACATTTGCCTGTACCTCGGAAAAGTATATACCGAACAAGAGTGGTCCCAGGACAAAACCCTGTGGGATGCCACTTGTGACCGGTTTCGAGTCTGACATGGCTCCAGCAACTCTCACTTTGTGGGTTCTGTCTTTGAGCCAGTTTGCGACCCATCTTGTGACATAGGGGTTTATATTTAAGCTGGATAGCTTATCTATGATGCCCGAGTGGGGTATTGTGTCAAATGCCTTTGCAAGGTCCAGATAGGCTGTGTGGACTACCTTCCCTTCATCTATGGCTTTGGTGACTGTTTTGAAGAAGTCAACCAGGTTCAAAAGGCAGGATCTGCCCTTGACAAAGCCAAACTGGGTAGGATCTAGTGTCTGTAGGTCCCCAATGTCTTTGTTTATGAGCTCCATGATGATCCTCTCCATAGCCTTGCAGACTAAGCTAGTCAGGCTTATGGGGCGATAGTTTCCAGGGTCCGTAGAGGCTCCACCTTTGTGGAGTGGGACCACTGTTGCTGTACGCCATTCTGTGGGCACATATCCTGTAGTGAGGCTGAGATTGTATAGCTGTTTTATTTGAGGGATTAGTTCCTCTTGGAGTTCATGTAGGACGCAACCTGGGATGCCATCTGGTCCCATAGAAGCAGTGTTTTTTGCTTTGGAGAGGGCAGCCTTCACCTGAGCATCAGAGATGTTTGGGAGGCAGCCCTCTGCCGGGATAGATACTTGCTCTTTTGGGGGGGGGAGAAGTTTGCACTGAACCTGTCTGCCAGGATATTGGCGATGTCTGTGGGTTCAGTGTACTTTTTGTCGTTTAGAATCAACTCAGAACAAGTCTGGGAGTTGCATCCCAGGTTTCTAACATAACTGAAAAAAGCCTTATGATTGTCTTTGGTGTCCTGTGCAATTTTTCTCTCGAAGCTGGCCTTGGAGGATTTTATGAGGGATCGTAATTTTTTGCTAGTACTGATCAGAGATGCCTTCCCTATTATGGATTTTGCTCTATCATGTAGTAGCTTCCTCCTTCTGTTGTACAGTTTATTTATGGCAGGGGTCCACCAGACTGGACGCCTGCCTTTGGATGATTGGGTCTTGGTTTTGTTTGGGATAGCATGATCCATGCATTCCTGGAGATGTCCATAGAATGCATTTATATAGGATTCTGCAGTTTGGGCCGTAGTTTCCACTGGCCCTGGGGCCTTGAAGGATTCCACTTCGGTTTTGAGAAGTGAGAAGTTCGCTTTTGAGAAGTTTTTCACTGTGGTTTTCTGAGCTGGGGCTCTGTGTTACTGTAGTAATATATACTGCTCTGTAGTAAAAGCATTTAGTTGTCTGCTTTTAATGTATCATACAATCTAGCCTACAGCAGATTTTTTTCTGAGCACAATGAAATGCCAGGCACATTAAAACTAAAGTACACTCAGTTTTAGGAAAACCGGTAGTAAAGACTAAAAATGTTAATAAATGAAGAAGATGGAAATTACTTTTCAAAAGGTTTAGAAACACCATGTCAGAAACTGATATTTTTAGTGATGCATACCATAGTGCTTTTAAAGAAAATCTGAGATTAGAGGTTCATAGGTAGGTACTAGGCTATTGGCCCTGGGGCCTATATAAGCCTAGCCAAAAAAGTTCCTTGGCTTTCACCACCCAAGAAAGTTATTTTCCTGTGCCCCTGTCTAGCAGAGCCACAGATGTGATCCCCGGGGTGAATTTCCTATTTCCCGTCCAATTGTTGAGATTTTTATTAAAGCGAGCTAATGAGGAGCTTTGCTTGACATAAATGTGTAGTCTGTTCCAGAGCATGGGAAGTTTCTGGGACAGGAATCTATCCCTCCAGCATGTTCTGTTTATTGTGGTGGCAAGGGTTAGGTCCCTGAAGCATGTGGCTCGGAGGGATTAGGGTTTCTTTAAGTGTAGCATGTCCAACAGATCTGGGTTTGACATGGCTTTGTATGTTAGGCAAAGGTCACCTCTGAGTAGGCGATAAGCGATGGAGTAGAGCTGGAAGTTTTTTAGATGGTCTGCGTAGGGCATCTGTTTGAGGCCGGTAATCCTCTTTGTGAGGTATTTATGTGGCCTTTCTAGTTATTGTAGATGTCTTGCAAGGTACATGCCAAACAGGACATTGTACTCTATAATGGGTGTGATGAGGGATGAGTTGAGAGGAACAATGACCTCTTTTTTTCTGGAGGTGAACACCTTTGTGATGATGTGTGCCACATAGAAGGATTTCCTGACTACTGTGGCAATGGGATTATCAAAGGAGAGATTACTGTCCACCTGTGTCCCAAGGTCTCTTATCACACATTTGGTGTTTAGTAGGCTACCTCCTATGTGGTAGTTCTTGGGTACAGTGTTTTTTCCAAACGGGATGACAGTGCACTTCTTCACATTGAGCTTGAGGCCATGACTTTGACACCAAGCATCAGTCTCAGTGAGGCCCTTTTGTAGAATGTCCACATCATTAGGTGATTCTGTTATGGGTCCTAGTTTGCAGTCATCTGGGAACTTCATTACCCAAAGACCTGCTGTGTTAGCCTGGACTTCTAAGAAGTAAATGCCAAACAGGAAAGGACCTAGGACTGAGCCGGTGCTCCACTTGTCACTGGTCTGAAGTTGGATTTGGAGTTGGCTACTTTCACTGTGTGGGTTCTGTCAGTGAGCCAGTTGGCCACCCATCTTGTGACATAGGGATTTATGCCCAGTTTAGTGAGTTTATCTATAATTCCAGAATGGGGGATGGTGTTGAAAGCCTTGGAGAGGTCAAGATAGGCTGTGTGCACACCTTAACCTTGTCCACGTCTCTGGTAACTGCTTCAAAGAAGTCAGTCAGATTTAGGAGACATGACCTACCTTTTACAAACCCAGACTGAGTGGGGTCTAGGGTTTGGAGGTTACCTATGTCCTTGTTTATAAGCTCCAAGATGATACGTTCCATGGCCTTGCAGACCAGGCTTGCCAGGCTAATGGGGAAGTAATTTCCAGGGTCCATGGTGGTTCCCCCTTTGTGGAGTGGGATAACTGTTGCTGTGCACCATTCAGTAAGTACAAACATAAGCGCCAGAACCATAGAGTGAGGGGGAGGGAGGGAGACCCCCCTCACTTTTTACAGCTGCAAGACCATGGAGTTTGAGGACTCATGCATGTATTGCATGCTAACGTGAATTTAAAACAAAAGTGCGTGGAAAACATCATTGCTGCTAAGCCTGCTACCACAGTCATCCATGACCATGGAGTTTGAGGACTCGTGTGTGTTGCTCACTAACATGATTTTAAAACAAAAGTGTGTGGAAAACATTATTGCTGCTAAGCCTGCTGCCAGAGTCACCCACGGTAAGAAGTGCTCCATTTTATTTAGTTATGAAGGCAGGCTCCATTTTAGTTATGAAGGGTGTGTGTGTGTGTGTGTGTGTGTGTGTGTGTGTGTGTGTGTGTGTGTGTGTGTGTGTGTGTGTGTGTGTGTGTGTGTGTGTGTGTGTGTGTGTGTGTGTGTGTGTGTGTGTGTGTGTGTGTGTGCTATGTTTTAGTTATGAATAGTATGCGTGTGTGTGTGTGTGTGTGTGTGTGTGTGTGTATGTGTGTGTGTGTGTGTGTGTGTGTGTGTGTGTGTGTGTGTGCGTGTGTGTGCGTGTGTGTGTGTGTGTGTGTGTGTGTGTGTGTGTGTGTGTGTGTGTGTGTGTGTGCATGCTCCATTTTAGTTATGAAGGGTGTGTGTGCTCCGTTTTAGTTATGAAGGGTGTGTGTGTGTGTGTGTGTGTGTGTGGTCTGTTTAGTTATGAAGGCTGTCTCTGTGTGCTCCATTTTAGTTATGAAGGCAGGCTGTGTGTGCTCCATTTTAGTTATGAAGGCAGGCTGTGTGTGCTCCATTTTAGTTATGAAGGCAGGCTCTGTGTGCTCCATTTTAGTTATGAAGGCAGGCTGTGTGTGCTCCATTTTGGTTATGAAGTGCGTGTATGTGTGATCATATTTACAGTTAAGAGAATGTGGGTTTAAGGATGCTGGATGGAACGGTAAGATTTGGTTCTGCAGTCTACAGCTGGACTAGCTGCTAATGACATAAGTGAAGAAGTGCAAGATTACAAGACTGTGAAAAAAGGAGGAGGAAAAGGTACATAATGGCAGCAGTATCTTTACATTTTATGGCCGATGATCCATGAAGACAGCATACACCATAGTGACTCTAGTTTATTTAGGCATAGGGAGAAACTACATGTATGTTCTGTGTGTCAGATTAGATTGTTGACAACTCATGCACAATGTGACCTGCAGGTTCTTAGGTACATACGCACATGGTCATGTAGAATTGGATGTGATGTCATCTAAATGTTGACATGCAGATTGAGTAGATCAGAGACTTTAAGGAATCAAGCCCTCATTTGCAATCTCTGCATCTAGAGGCCTGATTCAGTAGGATAATAAGTGCAGAGACTGGAGAGAGCCTCATAGCACTATGGAAGAGGTTGCAGAGCTTCAGTTAGGAAAAACAGTACAGCTGCTACCAATAAGGAATCAGAAGACAAGCTGGAATGCACCTTGCTTAAGATAAGTAAATTTTTTTTCTGTAATGCTACTTGCAAAAGTAGATGCCAAAATGTCCATGCACTGCCACTGCTACTCCACTACTCTGGAACAAACTACCTATCTGTATCAAACAAAGCTCCTCATTAGCACTCTTCAAGAAAAATTTTGATGATTGGATGGGAAATATGAAATTCACACAGGTGATCACCTCTGTGGTGCAGCTCAACAGGGGCACAGGAAAATAATTTTTTTGGGTGGCGAAAGCCAGGGTACTTTTTTGGCTAGGCTTATATAGACCTTATTGCCAATAGCCTAGTACCTACCTATGAACCTATGAACCTATAAAGAGAATGCAAAATGATGCAATAGGCTGAAAGGGTTGTTAAAAGAAGATGATCTGGAGAGAAGATAGTGCATGAAGGAATGGGTTGGTGTGCTGGGGGAGCACAATTAAGATGGAGTTTTTAATAAGAAAAAGTATTTATAAAATATTGTTACATTGGTACATATATTTAAATACTAAGTATATATTCTAGATGCAACTATGCCTCTTTTCAGACATACACAATAAAGCATACAGCAATATGTTATCTGGTTCTAATGAAACCTATGTAAAAGGTCAGATAAGCTGCTCACTGTAATACTACAAAGACATATGGACCTTGCAGACATATAAGAAATGTAGATAACATGGAATATGAACTGGCAAATGTTGATTTGTGGATTTAGAGTTTACGGCCATCAACAGATAAGGTTAACTACAGACAGCTTGTGCTACAGTAGACTGTGTGGTTGTTGGCGGCCTTAGCTGAAATGGCGCCCTAGGCAAAGTAGTACTCGGGCACCCCTAAAGCCCCACCCACACCATACTAATGAACACCTGTATAAACCACACCCACAGGTAAGCCACTCCCCAAGGTGGCCACTCCAGTCATTTCCTTCAGTTATTTAAATGCATAGGAGAAAAGATACCTTGTAATGTAGTTAAACTGCAAGTGAATGATGGTGGAATTTTCCTTTAATAAACCTGCTTTATAAGTTATTCCTTCACACATATTTTACTATAAAAGTCATGTCCTCAGAAAATGGAAGCCCATGTGCCTTGTTTCAAAGGGTTTCTTAAGTTAAACAGTTTAATTTACTTTGGGGTAGGTGAGTGAGTCTTACAGCTCAGTGAAAGTAGAATAGCAACCTCTCTCTTCCCTGTGTACAGTAGCTTAAGCTAGAATAGCACAAACACAGATGGCCATTTGCTAAACAATACAGTCCACAATGAAAACAGACTTAGCATGAACAGTAAACTTCTCCACCATTAAAATGGCATGAAAACCTACATTCATAGAAAATGCATCTGGCCACTGGAGGATTCAGTTTATCTTTGAGCTGTTTTCAAGAGAGACTCATTGCACACATTTTTAGGGCCATGCATACATGTATTTGTTCTTTGATTCATCTTCCTGATTGTAGTAAATTATATTCCTTGTATAATATCAGTGCCACCTGTTAGAAAGTGTTTTAAATTGCAGTTTAACATTCTTTTAATAGGCAATGAAACAAAATGTATAAACCAAAAATGACAACCCTACTCATTTCAGAAAATTTCAACCATAAAACGCCATTACAATCCACCAATGTCAATCAATACGCAATCTCGGCAGAAGTAAAATATTCTGAATAATTCCACATTAAAGAAATCCGTAACTAATGAAGAGGTTGCTACTGGCAAGTAACTTTACACCTCAATGTTTCATCTATGAATTCAATGCCTGTTGCCCTTTAAGAATTAATTGCCTATATTACAATTAAAAAAATGATAAACTGGTAATATTGCAATAAGAAATGAGTAAAACTGACAGGTTCATAGTTACTACATATCTCATACAAAGGAGGAAACACTCAGGAGTGTAACCCCTCCCCCTTTTAATGCACCAAATAATCAGCAATCATATGGGTGCTATGATGTCAACACTTCATCTACATGGTGTGGGAGTAGAATCCACAGCCTTCTGCACCAAAGGCAATTATGCTACTAATACTGCTTTCAATATCTACAACACAGTCTACCATTTGATAAACAAAACAGTCAGTTGCACACTGAAAACAGACTTAGCATGAGCAGCAGTAAACTTTCTTCCTTTGAAGCTCACAATTCCATGAAAGTGACCTGAAACTCATAATCCCTGAAAAATGCACTACAACTCAGTTCCCTAAAAATAAACTCAAACTCATTTCTGTCAGCAGTCTAGTAGTTGGTGTAGAGCAGTGGTTACCAAACCTTTATGGACAGAGACCCACTTATAAAAATGGTAATTTTTCTCTACCCAGTACCCACGTCGGCATGTGTGCATGTGAATCACTCATGGGACTCCTTAAAGAAGGCGCCGCTACCACGCAGTGTTTTTTCGAGATTTAAAAACCCATGCAAACTACTCATACTTTATTAGCAGAGCCGGATCATGGTCAAATGGGACCCCAGGCAGGGTAATAGACTGAAGGTCCCCCTGAGCAGCCCCTCTTACAGCAGCCCCCTCCCCAGCCATACCAGTGTTCCATTACTTGGGTATTTCTCCCCAGTTACCATGAACACTGTTCAAACCTATCAGTATGTATACTGTTGCTTATTTACTTCTACAACCATTAGATATTGAAATAAAATGCACAACCACCGATAGCCATTTGCTGAACAGTACAGTTTGGCAATGAAAACAGACTTAGCAAGAGCAGTAAACTTCACTGCCATTGAAACTCACATTCATTGAAACAGCATTAAAACTCACATTCATATAAAATGCATCTGGCCAGTGGAGAATTAGGTTTATATTTGGACTGTTTTAAAACTGTAGGCTCCTTGAGCACATTTTTATGGCCATGCAGACATGCATGTGCTCTTTGATTCACCTTCCTGATTGTATTAAATATTCCTTGTATAATAAGGCACCACTTGTTGGTGTGTTTTAACTTTGTAGCTTTGTGTTTTAAATATGTAGTTTTGAACATTTTTCCAGTAAGTAATGAAACAAAATGCATGGCTCAGTTATGACAAAACTGCCCATTTCAGAAGGTTTTAACCATAAAAGGCCACTCTGACTTATGTCATAACAATCCACCAGTCTACGTCACTAAGCACAATCTCTGCAGAACTAAATTTCATCTGCATAATTCTACATTAAAAGAGATTTGTAAATAATGAAAATGCTCCCCGTGATTCATGAAGCTTGCGCCAGGCGCAGGCATAGCGTAGGCGGTATAATGCCAAATATGGCCACCGAGCAATTCAGGTACGATCCAATTCCAGTGCACTACCAGCGTACGCCAGATCTGCGCAGCCCTCGGCTCAGGTATGCTAATCACCCCATGTGCAGTACTGCACCATGCAAATGAAAGTACATAGCGATTCATTAAGTGTTGCAGGTGTAGCGTAAGCCCACAGAAATGTAAACCAAAAAAAACGGTTTACATTTTTCCAAACAGAACATCGGAGCTATGAAAGCGGACCAGACTCATGTATTACAAAGTTAACATATGCCATTGGCTAAATACACAGCCAATGGCATAAAAAAAAAAAAAAAAAACAACATTTAATGTCATGTCCACAGTAACACAAAGTACAACCACAGGGCATGTGTGTGCAAACGGGAACACAAGGAAAATATATACAAATGTCATAAAATCGCAATGTAATACAAATCATGATTTCACCATAATACTCAATGGCATGCATGGTACACCACAACCAAGCTGCAAGGGTTGCTAAGGGTCTGTGACAGTGTTCGGCACGGCAAGAATGAATTAGTAGTCAATGCTATGCAAATGAGGCAAGTAATAGTGAATTGCAAACATCCCACCGGACTAAGGATGTACCATACGGTGAAGAGCTACAACAC
The DNA here is from genome assembly GCF_019279795.1 of Protopterus annectens. NCBI lineage: Eukaryota > Metazoa > Chordata > Ceratodontiformes > Protopteridae > Protopterus > Protopterus annectens. Next base: position 895,918,778 of record NC_056731.1, read on the forward strand.
TGAGGAGTGGTTTGGAGGTATACATGACATCAGCAGTGGGGTGTGCCACCGTAGCGGTAAGCACATTGGAGCAATGCAAATCCGGCCTGCCCATTGCTAAGCAAAGCCACAGGATAGGGGTGGGGATGTAGGTATAGCATCGTTTAGCTGAGAGCACATATGGTGCCCGAAAGCGCATGTGTAGGTGGATGAAAACGTGCCCGAAACCCGGTAAGTGGATGTACGCACTGCGCACCATAGCTCAAACAGGAAGGTTAGGGGAAGAAAATAAGGAAATGCCGCAGTAGGGTAATTGGAGTACAGCTGAGCAATTAACACCTATTAACTCACAGTGGGCAATCGACGGCAGCTAACAAGTCTGCTCGCAGCAACCTGCAGAACAGGATAGGGGAGGTGTCGGATTGCAAAGAAAAGAGAACTGTCATAGCAGAGCAAAGCAAACCTACAGTAGATCAGCCATAGAACACATTTTGCAAGATAAGCCAGGTTTTGGAAAGTACAAAAGAAAGCAGGCTGCTGGATGCATGCCAGAAAATGGGAGGGGAAATGTTAAGAAATGTTAAGGGAAGGGCAAGAGGTAATCCACGACAGCTAAATGTAATTCAACACCAAAGGCACCACAATAGCAGTACCTGTGGTAAAACACATAAGATACCTTGTAGCTCCCATTGTACATACACACCCTATGACATCATCAGTGTTCACAGCACAATAGTATAAAGTGTGAAGGCACCTCACACACACCTGTGTATTCCCAAACACTGCACCATTGGTGTAAACAGATGGGGAACTTTTACAATGTATATGTTGGGAGCTGCCACAGCTGTGATTCATCACCATGTGTTAGAGACTGAAGGTGTTGTGGAGGATGATGCTGACAACCACCGCAGGCCCCGGAGGAGGAGAAGAGTGTTCAGACCAAGGGTAACCTACCAGGGGCTACATGATCTGGAGATAGTAGAGCTTTACAGGGCAGACAGGGACATCTTACAGCAAATAGTTGAGCTGTGCTGGCCATGCCTGAGATCCAAAAACAACAGAGGAGAACCCATCCCAGTGGACACAAAGGTATCTGTAAGCTTGCGAATACTAGCCACAGGTACCTTTCAAAGGCCAAGTGGAGATATAATGGGGATCTCACAGTCATCAGCATCCAGGGTACTACACCAGTTCCTGGATGCCATGTTACTACATGCCAAAGAGCATATATACTTCCCCCAAACTCAGGAGGAGTTGGCCAGCAATATGCGTCTTTTCCACCATGTGGCACACTACCCGGAGGTACTGGGTGCGACAGACTGCAGTCACATACATATCAAGTCACCACCCGGTGAGCATGGTAGGCACTACATAAACCGCAAGGATACCACTCTATCAACTGCCAAGTTGTGTGTAATGCCCAGGGTATTATCATGGATGTGTGTGCTGGCAGCCCTGGAAGCTACCATGACTCCCACATCTGGCATGCCTCACAGCTGTATCAGGTATTTGTCAGGGGGGACATCCCACATGGTCACCTTGTGGGGGATGCTGGCTATGCACTGGAGCCATGGATGATGACTCCCATCAGAAATGCACACACACCCATGCAAGAACGCCATAATGAGGCACAGGCCCAAACCAGAATCATCATAAAACGTATGTTTGGGATGCTGAAATCACAGTTCCGTTGCTTGGACATATCTGATGGAACCTTGCAGTACTCTCCAGGCACATGTGCCCACATCTTCATAGTATGTGCCATGCTACATAATATGATCCTGCAGAAACAGCTGCAGAAGGGACATAATGGTGAAGGCCCTCACAGCCCACCGCAGTTGCCAAGGCCATCACAGGCACAGAGGGATTCAGACCACGAACACCCTGTGCCAGCCCCAGTAGGCAGGCAGAGGCATGCCCAATATGCCCACGCCTTGGCAAAGAGGGAACGTATAGCACATACACTGACAGTGTAGGCCCCTATGGACTGACACACCTCTCCAACTGCACACACAGTAAACTGGATGGCACACACACACGACCACCTCTAAATTGTAATGTATAGGTGGCCTACTGTGTGAATCCTACATAGGCAGCCCTCAACCACTGCACACACAACAGCTATTGGAACAAGGAATGTCAACACCTGAACAGTACATGCACCTAACAGCATATGTTGATGCTGTATGTATAGGTTCCTAGGTACATCGGTAGGTACATGCCCGATTGTCAGAGGCCATTCATCAACCAAAGCAAACAGTGTCTGCTGTCGCCACCACATCGATTAACCAACTGTCACTCAGTGGAGCAGAGCCAATTGTGGGATCCATGTGTGTAATCACTGTTCCCCACACACTCTGCATGGATTCCCTGGTGTGTTAATGAGGGGCTCCATATAATGTAATCAGGGATGTAGTGGCAAAGCATGGGGAGTACCCATGACAGGTATCTGTCACCCCAGCATGCTCCACCTATGGTTGTGTGAAGGTGTAGCACATTATAGTGTGTGGCTCACTGTGACATACATTCCCAATGCTGGAGCACATCCATTAAACATCACTTGAACATACCATTAATAGGTCTCATCCATATGTAAACTAACTGAGTTACACATTTGATCGCAGTATGGAGTAACAGCCGTAGTACAGTCCACATACAAGACACCATAACATGTGTACGAATCCCAGATGCCCAAGTGGTAAATGCACTGACTGTCATGCATGTTCCCAGTTCCATGTCCTGCAAGGGACGTTACGTAATCCCGAAGGCACGAATAATGGATGTTGGATGCAGGTCATCAGATCAGGTTTAGCACATGTTAGCGGGATTATGCGTTGGCAAGTGCTGGCAAGCGTCGTTTAAACATGACTATACGGATATGCGCGAAACAGGGCTAAGCTTTGCTGATTATCGCGCAGATCACAGTCAACGATGTCCAGAACAGGTGAAACTAGCATTATTCACCCCTGTACTAATAGTGCCTGCTCTGAAGGGTAAAATGACCACTGCCAGGAGTAGAACACTCAATCATGTACACAGTCACCTAACACTAAGCTACCCGAGATATACCAATGGCAGGTGTGTATTGTGACAGGTTAAAACACAAACGTGCAGAGTCCAGAAAACAGTATACACCGCCATGTACACAACGAAAGGTGTGTTTTCACTCTCTTTCTCTCTCTATATATATATATATATATATATATTATATATATATAATAGAGATAGAAAGGGTGATAGAGAGATATATGTTGATATATACGGATTCACCAATATCTGCAAATATATAGATAGGTCAACGACATGTACACAACCATGGAGGTACAAATAAATAGGATACTGCCAACTATCGAATGTGTCACATATCGACACACGTAATCACTAGGGCTAAAGACCGAAAGACCACAGTACCAGAACACTAGAACCGCGTGTAATATTATCACGATGTTAAGGGACATTTAGTTATCGCTGCCGGTGCTGCAGTCCAGGTAGGTACTGTGTTCAACTGTGTTTGTGATTGCTGTAGTCTGCGTATGTATGTGTTGAGGGTGCCGTGTGCATTTCCATGGGACTATAATGTGTGTGTGTGTGTTTGCATCGTGTGAATGTTAGTGCTAACTCGGCGATAGATCATTACGGTTAGGTGTGGTCATAGCTGGCCGTAGGCATACGGTTACCACCTGTCCCACTTTAAGAGGGACAGCCCCTCCCTGGGCAGTTGTTTCCTGACAAAAAATATTAAAAAGGGCAAATGTCCGAGATTGTAGGACATAATAATGTCCCATATATTATGTAATAGTTGCATTAAATAGTTATTCCTGTATCTAAAATACGTAAATGTTACATGAAACATGATAAGTAGCTAAAGTGCTACAAGAATAAGTATGTATTTAGGATAAAAGTATGTTCTATCCTGTGTACTGACCATGGGTATGTGTCGGCCTGTAAACACTGATGTGTGTCCTGCAAATGTCCCACTATGGCCATTTGAAAAGGTGGCAACCCATGCTAAAGAGGTTCAGTCACCAACACAACTGCAATGAGTGCAAATATTTGTGACAGAAATACACGAGACAGCTGTCATTTAGTAACATTCCCTTACATATCGATGTATTTCCGGAGGTATTGAAGTATCAACCTCACCTGCATGCTATATAGGAACCAATTAACAATGGCTCAATGTATAAGCCCATAACAACCATAGTTTCAGTCTACTAAATGATAGGTCTTCAATTAGGGAAGGAGCCAACACACATATATGGAATATGTAGAAATGCAGTCCCCACAAACCTGTATATTCTATGTTCACCCACCTACATCTCCCCCACACCTGAAACAATTGCAATACAGACTGTAATAACATCACAAACATCCACTCGCTCAATTACATCTGCAGAAGCGTTAACATACCTTGTGAGAGACACATTTGTAATGGTGCCATGTGAAATCGTAGCTGTTGTATAATGGAACAGACGGCGATGTTACAGGTTTTGTTTGCAATAGTCCCTTATCAGATGGTTGAGATGACAGGTACACTCACATGTAGAACCACATACTCTAGCCGTCACACACAATCCACAGGGGACATGAATTCAAAATATCCGTGTCTCTCCAAATAGCAGTTGCAATTCCTCACAACAAAACACATACAGGCCGTCTCCCCGAAGGTGGGGCAAAAGGGAAACGCCCAAGTGGAGAATTCAATTATACCCCACTGTTGCTGCGTAATTGGCAAATGGAGTAGCTGTTCAGCTGATGTGCATGTAATAATTTACTCAGGAACACCAATTGGCGGCAAGATACCACATGTTACAGGTATCGACGTATATAAGGATGCCTTGTCATACATTCAAACCGTATGCTCATACCATACCGTTTAAACAGTAAAGGTGTAAGAGAGATATTTACGAAGACTCAGAATGCTAACAAGGTATGTAGAACACTCAGTATGTTAGTGTATGTACAGCCTGTTTTGTATTAATTGAAGTGTACGCAATGCATAAAGTGGGAAAAGGTATTATGTAGTGATGTCTTGTTGAGCATAGTAACGCTTGTAGAAACTGTGTGTCCTGCTGTGGGCCACAAGGTAAACATCTCAAACACCACAAGGGATGCTACATGAGGGCTTTAAACACAACAATTCCACACCACCCGCCTTCAGTAGTAGGGTTTGTCCAACAAGTACGTGCCATAGCAGGGGATAGTATATGTTGATATACTGTCACACTAGGCATGTGTATGGGCATATAACGAGAATAACATGCCTAAGGTGGTCCTGCTGTGCAAGTATGCTTTGCATTATGGGATAATGTTTAAAATATGTGTAATGTACAGTATTGTAGGTAGATATGTCAGATATTGTACACAGCATAACTGTTATATCATGCAAACAAAAGGTATCGTCTATTGGCATGTACAATACACAATAACAGGATACATATGGCTTGTAGTCACGGGACACTGTAACAGCATGATAGCTAATTGAAATGGAAGAGCTACTCAATTATCCATGCACAAAGGACATGTAATAGCTTCACAGGTTCATAGTGAGGTACTATGCTGTCTGGCCAAATCCATGTGTAAGCCCAACTTCAGTGTTTTTACCGGTGGCACCTCCCTAGGGTAGTGTCCTCTCTGTGAACAGCAGAGCCATGTGTTACCAGCACCTGTGTACAGTACAGCCACTGCAGTGATCCCTGGCGTACATGTGTGTCTCCCATCCACACATCGAGGTATCACATGAAGAATGCTAGTGAGTGTCCCTGCTTGATGTACATAGGAATCATGTTCCAAAGCATGGTGAGTGTCTGGTTCAGGAATGTATCCCTCAAGCATGTCCCACTCATCATTGTGTTTGTGCACATATCTATGAGCATGTTGCTCTCAGTGGCTTTAGCTTATGTTGCTTATGTGGAGTATATCCATAAATATTGTTGTGGACATGGGCCATGTATGTTCAGCAGAGATCACCCCTGACTATGCAGTATGCAAATGTGTACAGTCGTGGTGTCCGTAGTTGTGCCGCATACGTCATCCTTCGGAGGTCAATAATCCTCATGGTGTGTTAATGTTGTGGTATGTAAAACCGTTGCTGTTCTGTAAGGTACACCCCAAAAGGGGTGTTGTACCCTTGAATGTGTGTCATATGTCAGGAGTATAGAGGTACAATGGGTGCCTTTGTTCCAGCCACAAACCCATTACAGATAAGGGTGGCCACGTAGAAGGATATCCATGCCACACTGGCAATATGGTTATCAAAGGAGTGGGTGCTATATACGTATGTACTAAGATCCAGTATAATGTCACATGTATGTAGGGGACTACCACCTATGTGACAGTCAGTGGGTGATTGGTGTAATCCAAAGGGGATGTCTATGCACCTTGTGTCATGCAGCTTGAGGCCATGTTATCGACACCAGGTATCCGTCACAGTGACACCCTTATGGAGGGTGTCTGTATCAGCTGGTGGATCAATCATGGCTCCTTGTTTGCAGTCGTCTGGAAACCTTTTCAGGGAAATTCCCTCTGTGCTAGTCTGTACCTCATGAAAGCATATATCGAACATGAGGGGCCCTATAACCGAGGACTCTGGTACGCCAAGTGTAACTGAATTACAGTAGGTACTATGGTATGCTACCCTCATTGTGTGGGTCCTGTCCGTGAGCCACTTTGCATAACATCCCGAGACGTAGGGGTCGATGTGCAGGTGGATGCGTATGTTGTCAATACCAGAATGGAGAACGGTGCTGAAAGCCAATGAGAGGACAATGTAGGCTGAGTGGACCCCCTTACCATCATCAACTACCCTGGTAACTGTATCAAAGGAGTCCACCAGGTGTAGGAGCCATGGTCTGGCCCTAACAAATCCAACCTGGGTGGCATCAAAGGTCTGGAGCCCACCAATGTGCCTGTGAATGACTTCCATGATGATGTGCCCCATAGCCTTGCAGAACAGTCCAGTCAGGCATATAGGGCAATAGTCCCTCTGGTTCATTGTGGTGCCACCTGTGTGGAGTGTGATAACTGTTGCTGTGCACCATTCAGGGGCCACAATGTCTGATACAAGGTTATTAGTGAATCTGGTGGCCAAGTGAGGAGCCATGTCGTTCTGAGGTTTGTGTAAATCGCAGCTTGGGATGTTGGACGGTCACATGGAGTCTGTGTTCCAGGCCTTAGAGAGTGCAGGTTGGAACTGCATAGTTGTGACCGCAGGGACTCTGCATTGTTCCTGTATGGATTTTGGCCCCGTAGGGAGTGAGAGGGAGTAAATTTAGCATTGAACCTATCTGCCAGGATGTTGCCAATATCAGTTGGTTCTGTAATGTTCCTGCCTAACCGTCGTATGTCAGAGCGGATGTGGGTATTGCCATCGAGTACTGACATACCTCCATAATGCTTTGTGGTAGTCCTTGGAATGTGTCGCAGTAATGTTTACGTAGCTAGCTTTGGAGGATGTGATAAGGGATCCCATATTCCTACTGAGGCTGACCAGTGAGCTTACCCACCCATGGGATTGTACTCCACTTTGCAACAGCCTCCACCTTTTGTTGTACATTATGTCCATGGAACTGGACCCCCAGAGTGGCGTCCGTTATCTGGTGGGTACCATTATGGCTCTGTTTGGGATAGCATGATCCATGCAGTCGTGTAAGTGCTAATGAAGTGCACTGGTGTATGTTTCAGAATTTGTAAGTACATTGTCCATCTGCACGGGTGCCATGACGTTTACTACTGCTGTCATAAGACGTCTGAAGTAGGCCTTGTAGAAATCTTGTATTGTGTATTCCGTGAAGGGTGTGGTGCCGGGATGTGGATAACAAGGGTGATTAGCATATGTTCGGAAACTACCAACGAGGGGATAACCCCAGGTGTGGAACACCAGTCATGTTGGTAACATCCATGTCTAGGATATTGTTGGCCTTGGTGGTGGTGTGTATGGGTTGATCCAGCCAAGTGGAGGTTATGAATCCCAGAAAGCGTTGGCCTAATGTGTCGGTACATGAGTAGGTATCCCAGTTAAGTGTGGGGTAGTGTCAGTCTCACATCAGTAGTACCTGTCTGAACCCTACTGTCCAGTACACCAAGAAATGAGGGCCGGTAACCGTGGGGTATGTTGTTGAATCCGTAGCAAGTTACAATGTGTATAGCAGTTCTGGCCACAGTTAGTTGCACGTGGATCACCTCTGATGCATTGTGCTAAGTAACCAGCCTGGAGGTGTGTACATCCTTATGAAATATGGACACACCTCCGCCGTGGGTGTTCCGGTCCTGGTTACATGACTGAAAGGTGTGGTCTGCTTATAACCTGTCAGTGCAGGTGTGCTCTCCAGAGCCTAGAGGCAGGTCCCAGTCACTGCAGAGATATCGAAGTGATCCATTATAAGGAGTGCCTCGCCTTAGTGTGTTAGAGATGAAGATGTCAAGCATTGAGTAACATTACCCCAGGTTTTGCTTGCCTATTCCTGTTCTGTTGGTGAATGTTATTGGAAACTGTCCAAGACAGGCAGTATAGGAGCAGCAAGAGCCTTACATGTTATCTGTAATCCCAGGGCTGACAGGTGCAGGTCATCTGTGCCAAAGCATCGTGATTTGTCGACCATGTCCTTCAAAGCAGACAGATACTGGATGCCTGTGGAATGACAGCAGAAGCATAGGCAACTGTTGAAGTGAAACATTCAGTCATTGTACAGTGGTATCAGTCTGGATGAATGCAGAATGCTTCTCAGGGCTTGGGCGATACCTTCCTGGGCTACAAGACCAGAGAGCTATTGCATGTCCCTGTACATGTAGTCCAGGAAGTTACATCTCAGGGCAGTCACACTAACATGGAGAATGACAGTCAAATTGTACCTGGTGAGGTGTGGCATGGGTGCATAGATTATGTTGCGGATCCTGTTACCCGACAGCCAGATGTAAGCGACTATCGCCTTGTGTAGCCTGCTGAGTGGGACATCAGTGTGACCGCCTACAGAGTCACCTATGACTGGTGTGTTGGGTATGTTATAACACCCTATTGGCAGTAGTTGATGGGCACACATGAGTCTGTGGGCTATAAGTAATTGGTGTTGTGTTTGGTGATGGAGACTGCCTCTGTTGCCTACACAGAGAGTATGGAGAAGTTCTGCAAATGCCGTAGTCATACTATGTGTGGCCTGTGGTGGTGGAGATCTAGTGAGACTATGTGATGAGTGTGGTGTGTTGTAAATGTTTAATGTCCCCACATGAATGTCAGGTTCAGTCTGGGTTGGTGAGAGAATTACCCCCAGCATGGCTACATATGTGCATCTCCCACAGGCTGTAGTGTCGTATGTTGGGAGGTGAGCATTGACTGTGTACATGAGACAATTGCTCTATTGCCTCATGTTTGTCATATTCATCATATAGACAGGCAATAACACTGGTAAGTGACACTTGGACATGCCTGTATATTCAACCATGTCTCACAAGATATGTGAGGTACGTGTGTACAACAGCTGTTGTACTGTAAGCAAGCTGGAAATGTAAGGACAGACAGTGTACTTGTAAGAAATAAGTTGGAATGGGTGCTATAGTAATTAGCAGCCCATGAAGTGCTTACATGTTCTGAACAAGTGCTGAGCATGAATATGCAATACAGATAGGGTGTTGGATAATATAAACCCACTGCAACCCACAAGTGGAGACGCCAGTCATAATTGGAGGCACAGCACTATTACCCTGCTGAGTATGGTCTGCAAGTCTGTGAACCTTTATCAACGTAGATGTTAGCAGTACAGATGTAGATGACAGTACGGATGATTTCACACTGCATAGCATACCTGTGACAGGTCATAGGACATCATCACCCATACTGTGTTTCAGCTACACTGAGTATACTAGATGTACCTTCGTATGTCACAGTAGTGTTCTACCAGTGGCCTGTTGACAGAAGCAACACTACAAAAGGTGTCTGAGTGACATGTGCATATCACACCAGTGGCAGCTACAGTAAAACAGGGTTAATGTTTTGTACTCCCCCCTCATTGTAGCCCATACCACACAGTAAAATGGGAGGCATCTGCGTATGTAAGGATGTGAATGGCCATGATCTAGGAGCAATAGCTGTCTCAGTGTTGTGGACAACATACAGAATGGGCTTTGTGGGTGAGGTGCATGACATATGTGCACAATCTGACAGCTGCTAATAGCATTGTCACCGCTAGGTCAATAACGTTGTACCCATTAACTACCACCTAGGCTGCGGTCAACATTATGGACACTGTGTAAGGGATGGTGCTGTGCAGTTCACCTCCCTGAGTTGGTGACATCTCCAGGCCTATTAGGTAGTCATACAAGGCACCCATGTCATGACAGGGTGCCATCCATGAGCATGGAGATCATTGGACAGGCATACTCAGTACTCGGGTGACCAATATCGGATCACATTTATTTATTTTATTTATTTTACATTTGTTGACCGGGCTAGTCTAACTGGATATATTTCCATTTTCAGTAGAGGCTCGGGGAGAAAAGCTCCAACATAGTACAAACAGTATTATGCAATTGTATAACAAAACAAGTACAAAAAAAAAAAATAAGAGGTATATACAATCAAAAGAAGGCATACTCAAAGTAAAAATACAAGTAGGTCAATAATATAACAGTTGTGAGATTGTTTGATAAGCGAGATACACTTCATTGTTCATTGTTCATTGTTGGTTAACATAAACACTTGTGGTTATTTTTATTTTATTTTAACATTTGTTGACCGGGAAAGTCCGACTAGGTTCCACAGATCCTGTTTTCAGCGGAGGCCCGGGGAGAAATGCTCCAGACGCATGTCTTTAGAATGTGGGAGGAAACCGGAGTACCTGGAGGAAACCCACGCGAGCGCAGGGAGAACATGCAAACTCCACACAGAAGGCACCCCGGCCGAGAATCAAACCAGAGAACCTCTTGCTGTGAGGTGACAGCATTAACCGCTGCACCACTGCGCCGCCCAAAACTCTTTCCAGTGGTGAGAATCAAACCATGCACCTTCTGGTTGAAAGGCATACACCTTAACCACTGTACCATTTGGCCTTTCAGGTCAGGTTTATAAGTTTTGGGAGACCAGATATTAGCATACAGCATTACTGTGGACACATATCACCTTTAAGGGGTATTGGCCATGCGTGGATGGGCGATACCAGCCTTCACAATCCTCACCTCCACTATGCAGCATGCTGGCTACCTTGCATAAAGACATGTGCTACACTGTGATGTTGGACATGCTACACGCACATATCCTGATCTGAAAGACATACGTCATGGACAGCCACCGTCCTACTACAAGGATCGCCACATGCTGGACAGATCCCTGTGCCATACATGATACATACTCCTGCCATACCATGCAACCCTGTCTATCAAAGCTGCACATGTCATCTCTGTCATACATTGTGCGATGATCGCATGGTAGATGTATCTAACTGTTAGTAATGTGGCACTGATGCACCTGGTGGTGGCAAAATGTCTGTCGGATACAGCTAGAAAACCTTGCCCGTACATGCTATAGTTGATAACCATCCCTGCGAATAACATCTGGCTAGCCATTGTCCCATGTGTATCACATGTGCAACACAGGCGATACGTGGCAGGATGCTGAACTGCTGTACAGTGCCGTGTAGATGTATATGGCAAAACACATGCATGTAAAGGTTTCCGTGCACATGTCTGCATTGTCACTGCTCATGTCCATTAAGGCAGTGTATATGTTGATATGTGACATATACACAGCATCAAGGTCAACAGCATTACTGTGGACACATCCAGACATGTGCTGATAGGTAAGAACACCAGTACAGGCAAACAGACATGCCCACATCAAGACAGCATTCACATGGAGTATGAGCAATGTAATGAGGTGACACACATATATGGTGATGATATCCAATGCACAACAGGTGTTACATGTGTGTGACACAAACATGTCAGTCGTGTCAGTGTCATGACGATTTGCAAAGATAACTGTTCATATGTTGGGAGGGTGGCCTAATGGTTAAGGTGTTTGTCTTACAAAGACAAGGTGCAGGGTTTGAGTCTCATAAGGGGTAATTGGCTAGGCTTAAAATGGCTTGCAAGGGCAGTTAGCCTAGTACTAATCTATGAATCTATGAATCTATGTACTAGATTTAATACAAATGTATGTGCAGCTGTATCTCTGTACATCTCTGTGATACTGTGACCTGTCTCCATCATTATGTCTTCCAGATAATGCCTCGTTCACGCCTGCCAGTGTATAGCCGCCTGGAGGATGATGCCCTCATACCGTACCTCCATGATAACTATGAGGTGTTGTTCAGCCATGTGCCACAGCATGCCCAGCAGTGTGACGACCTGTGGCAGGAACTTCGCAGGAGGGTTAATGGTGTGGGTGGCCATAACCGCACCTACCAGCAGGTGTACAGACACTGCATGGACCTGATACTACATGCAAAACAGCATGCTAATGCAATCGCCAGGGAACAAGGTGGAACAGGTGGTGGGCCACCAACCCAGCCCTCACTCACACCCACCGAGGAGCTACTGGCCAGCCTGGGGACACCCTCAGAACAGCATCCACAAACACTAGCTGCCATCGTGGAGGTGGGTGTCTCCCAACCACCGAGCCTGGAGTTGCCTGGTAAGTGACTACTGCACATATAACTATTATATCCCATTTAGTTGCATGTGTCACTGTACAATATGTAATGTAACATCATATGCAAGGTATGTTTACACACATGCCGCATACTATAGTATGCTACCCTGTGTATGCACACATGTGCATACAATATGCTATTGTACAGGCGAATGTGTTAACATGCATAGTGCACCCTGTAGCTGTCATACAGTCATGGATAATGTTCAAACTGCTGTGTCACCCCTATACAGGTACCTCTGGCATGCCACACAGACATCAGTCCATTGCAGGTGAGACAGTTATCAGTATCAGGCATGTTAATGCATAGATCTATTCACCATGTGGCCAGTTAACACATGTACACATAATGTATGGTCCAGTCACGATATACAGGTCACATCTGTCATCAATCACACTGGCTACCCATGTGCAACATATACAAACTAAATGAAACACTGACAGGAAACCACAGTATCTGTCATTGCTAGATGTGTGGACAGCTGTGCATACAATGGTGGAGGTGTTGTGCAATGTAGGCATATGTACTATACATTGGAACAACACATGTGTGGTACGCAAACAGTACCACACAGTGAGCTGGGATATGGGCAGCCCACAGGATTCACCATTGTGCAATATGCCCCTGCAATGGGTGCACACATTGTGATGTGCCATCTTACATGTCCCAGACATGTAGTGTTCCGGCTGCAATATTGTCTCACTATCCCATAATACATACCCCACATACCAAACATACAACCCTTTGTCTGTATAACCCTATAGACAGTGACGTATCTGACATCTATGGGTGTATGTCATATGGGACAACACAGACATGTGAGATAGACGGCCATCACAAACATTTGGCCAACACATGTTCACACATGGCCATGGAGGATGGCCAGAGACATGTAGCAACACACAGTAGATGTGATGTATATACACCCTGTTGCACATTGTCCATACATGGTCCAACTATAGCCTTTGTTGAATGGTTATATAGTTGATGTGGAACACTGGACATCCTAAACGCCTGTGCACAGCTTGTAGAGGTGTCACTTAATTTGATCATATAAGATGTGTTGAACATCATGACTGTGTCATAGCATGACAGTAGTCACCTTTACAGCTTCCGCAGACATAGACACCACATCAGGCCACAGATACCGTACATTTCCCTTGCTACTATTGGACATCACTGTCAGCCATTCACCTCATGTGTGTGGTACATAAATGTCATGTGGGACATGGTGTATTGACAAGTCTGCCATGTGTGGACATGGCTGCCAGGCAGCTAAGACATTTTAGTAGTTGTGCAGGGGTGTCATCCGTAGGTCTTCCAGTGACCTGTCACATGACACAGCATGGTTTAGTGTGTATACACCTCAGCGACGTGGGTCACAATCCACAGTAGTTATGTAATGTGTATGCATGCAGTCATGGCTATGCAATGTGTGTGTATTCCACACTGTATAGCAATATAGACACCTCATGATGCCATGCAATGGCACAGTGTCTGTACTTCACACTGAATAGCAATGTAGACACCTCATACTACCCTTTAATGCTCATGCACATCTGCTAAAAGTGCATTCTATCTGTAGGGCATACAGACAACACTGCAATGTGATACCCATTACACCGCTGTACATGTGTCAGGACATCGTTGTGTCAGACATGTATGCATGACAATGCGCACGTCAGCAGATTACATGTCATAGTACATATTAATGTCAAGGTCACATCAGCCATGTAAACTGTTAACCTGTGCTGGTACACATGGTGTATCACAGGGATGCATGCTTACTACCATGATTGTGTGCAACCCAGGGATGTATGCTAACTACCACTATTAATGTCTTAGCTGCATGCCGTCTGCTGTATCACATGCATGCTGCATGCCGTCTGTCAAATCACATGCATGGTCTGTCTGTGTGTCTGTGTGTGTGTCTGTGTGTGTGTCTGTGTGTCTGTCTGTCTGTGTGTGTGTCTGTCTGTGTGTGCGTGTCTGTCTGTGTGTCTGTCTGTGCGTCTGTGTGTCTGTGTGTCTGTCTGTCTGTGTGTCTGTCTGTCTGTGTGTCTATTGTAATGTAGAGTCTTTCTTTGCATTCACAGGTGATGTAGGTGCGTTACCCTCCTGCTCTGATGTTAGTGTCCCCACAAATTCTAGCAGTGATGAACATATGCATAAGGTATAGGCAGGGTTGTCAGGGGCTGAATCTGTGCCAATGGTTGCCATCCCAGCTATGTCCCCCTCTTCCCCGCACACAGTTCTCATGCCAACACATACCCCATCACCAGTGGCCATAGAGGAAGGACAGTCAGCGTGTGTTAGCTTGGAACAGAAACATATGGTGGCTACAGAAGGTGTGTTTTCACACCATGGTGTCAGTGTAATGACTGTAGATGTGCCACACAGGCATGTGGCCAGTGCTGCTCATAGGAGGACCTCTGGCAGACATGCACCTGTAGGACAGAGCGCAGCAGCTGGTGTCACCAGATGCATGTTTCAGACTGTAATGGTGGCACAGGCACGTGCTGAACAGCAGAACAGAGAAGGGCAGAGGCTTCAGAGGGCTGCTATCTGTTCTTTAAATGACAACATCCAGGCATTGGCAAATGCTCAACAGCAGATTGCTGATGTTCTGGTCAGGTCATTGGGTGACATGGTTGGAATCCTTGACCGTGGCATGGCAATCCACGAGTGTGAGCTGTCTGTGCTGGAACATCTGGTAGGAGTGAGCCGTAGGCCACATGGACATAGGCCAGCTACACCACTTGGTGCAGGTCAACGTGAACGAGCTACCTCACATGCCTGCTCTCACAGTGCCGGTAGCAGTAGTAGTGCAGCTGGTGCTGCGCTGTCCACACCAGGACACAGCAGGCCATGTGGATGTGGCCCTGGACATTCCCAGCGGGGACACAGTTCCAGTGGATATGTGTCATCGGACAGTAGCCAATCTGTACCTCTGCCTGGTAGTGCCTGTGCAACCCCTGGCAGCCACAGGTCACGTGGCTGTGGCCGGACACAGTGAGCTGTACATCCTGGTCTGTACAATCTGGAGCTGTCAATAATACCCCTGTGTAGGCCGGACACATGGCAGAACTGTGTGCACACATACATGCACACAGCAGAAACATCTGTAGGGCACCGCAACACCCACATGCATAACAACCACACAAGTCCAATCAGATCACTGGCCCTAACCCACACACATGATGTTATCCACTGGTGCAGCCTATGCCCCTGGCAAACATTATCTCCCTGTGCATATGATGATGCCTGTGCCGCATCCCTGTCATCCACACTATCGGTGCAGGGACATGCTCATATGGTCTGATGCACAGGGTGAACAGAATAGTGAGATAAGTGTATATTACATTTGTTGTGTACTGTTGACATGCACCAGACATACCATGTAGTACAGGTTTAGAATGCATTGTTATATGTTCACAGTATGTGTCTTGGTAACAACAGTAACAGCATGTTGGTAATTATGCCTTGCTTCCCTCCTTAAGGTCTACTTGCATGTGCCATTACGTTACAGTGTTTGCAGTTAGAGTGCATTGTTGTATGATCACAGTATGTGTCTTGCTAACAACAGTAACAGCATGTTGGTAATGATGCCCTGCTTCCCTCCTTAAGGTCTAATTGCATGTGCCAATAAGTAGCAGTGTTTGCAGTTTCCCATGTGTAAATGTGGAGTACTCCCAGGCATGTATGGCAATACCAGCATGCTATACGTATCCTCAACCTCACTGTTAGAAAGGCTACCATTCTACAGATGTCCACACATCTACTGATCCAGAAGCATGTGAGCTGTTTAATAGGCTACAGTGGCTAGAGACGTGACATCCATACTGGGTCACATCACAGGTATAGTGACATGGTGCGGGGGGTTTACACAGCGGTCTGGCTGATGTCAAGGTTAGAGGCCAGTTGATAGCATGAGGCCTCACTGTGTAGCAGTAATACACTGTCACATTACAGGATGAGAACATGCACAGACATACACAGAAACACACAGTAACATGCCCACACTCACGGGGTCAATGCCACTATAACGCACACTCAATAGTGTTGAGGTTAGGACCCCTGCCTATGTGCTAATCACCTTCACAGTACTGTGCACCCACATGACATGAGACAGAGAATGAACATGTACAGGTAGCCAGTAAGGCCGAGACTGATGCCATCAACAGGTTAGTAGACTGCATCACTATGAGGGGTTACAGATCCTGTCTGTTCTGTATAGTAGCATACACCCTCACTCCATGCACCAGACAGCCATACATACATACACACACACACACACACACACACACACACACACACACACACACACACACACACACACACACTGTGGAGTCCACAAATGTCATTCACATACAGATAGCTGACATGTGTGATACAAACACCACCCCTGCCTACGTCTTGCTTTCTACACTGCAGTATGTACAGATCTCTACAACAGTGTACAGGGGTGTGTAACAATTGGGATGTATTCCCCACCATACGTGGCATATATGGTCACACAAGCAAACACACATGGCAGTATTGTGAATCATACACCTGCTATAGGATAATACGTCTGACAGACATGCAGCAGTATTGACCGCATTATGTGTACCAACGCTACCTTCGGCAATTGTGCTGCTATATGCACACGGGAGGATGTAAGTGTTACAGGTGTCAAGTGATTTACAGTCAGTAACACCCTGACCACTGTGTAGGTTGTATGTCTTCGCCTTCAAGTAACAGTAACATAGCGTACTGTTTGCACATGTCATGGTAGGATGGCTTGTGACACACCTGTGAGCTGTCTTCAGCAAACATCCATCTGTAAAGGTGGACCACCACTTTATGTACACCAATCCATCCATACCTGATGTACATCCTACCGTACAGTCAGTATTTCACCATATACAGGTGTCAATGATGGGGCTGCATTGCAACCACATGTTGTAGTTAGACACAAATGAATGGCATACATCAGCTACTGCACATGCATGGTAGCTGAATGCACACCACTACATGTACATGTTTGTTGGTCCTACATTCCTGTCATGTAGCCATGTTTGTATGCATTGCAATTGGTGGACATGTGTGATGACATACATGACACATGGACTGTTGTATGATATGATGGTTGTCATGGGTAACTAGTACAGAGGGAATGTTACCTCAGTCAACATTGCTACCTTATGTACTGTTAGCATTCAACAGCCATGGACCTACCTTCCATGTGCATGAGTGTGATTGCTGTAGCCACTTGTCTGCACGGAGGACAGCAAAAGCTATACCATGTACATATGTGTTGTGTGCGTGTGTGGGCCATGTACATATCCACGGCAATTACATGTATGTTATATCCAAACATGAGTGTTTTTAGGTGTACAGCGACAGTCATCTGTTACAGACGTGTAAGACCCAGGGCCCATGTTATGTGCAGAGCCAACCTGGTTATGAACAGTGGTATCATTGCATTGCATAACACATGATGGAACCCTGTCAGTACATGTGTAGTCTGCACAGTTGCTGTAGACCTATGTACAGTCCACTGGTCATGAGTAACATGGTGTTGTAGTAATGTATGGATGTGTGTTGCTGGTCCATGGACATGATGATGTCTGAGGACTACATAGTAGAATGCGGCATTTACC
Organism: Protopterus annectens; assembly: GCF_019279795.1. NCBI lineage: Eukaryota > Metazoa > Chordata > Ceratodontiformes > Protopteridae > Protopterus > Protopterus annectens. The sequence goes on from NC_056731.1 coordinate 895,937,043, forward strand.
ACTGTGATCTGTACCTGAGACATCTATGATGGCTCTTGAGTGTGTACTGGTCAGTACATGTGAGTGACCTTCATGTATGTGGGGACAGTAACACCTGGAGCAGTCCATCACGGTCTTATGGCCCACATGTCTGTATCTGAGGTATATGGTGGTAGTGCTATTGTGCACAACTGTGCCATATGCCAGGTGTTCCTCACTGCAGAGATGTCCGTATTCCCCATTGTTGGATCTGGATTGTCAGCTGTGATTACGAATGCTACACATCTAGCACTGACGACCGGTGTCAGATACATGTAGTGCAGCGTTCGTGCTAACAATGTTCACTATCGACACACTGTGCCCTTCTGTGTTTAGAATCCGTGTGCATACAAGACAGCCGTTTGCTACTACTAAGTGTGTGAGCATGCCCAGTACCCTGTTGTGTAGATGGACACACAGTACATTACAAATGAACGTGTGCTACTAAGTGTGTGAGCATGCCTAGTGACACCTTGTGTCAGTTATGTGCCTCTGTGTATGGGCATGACCATTGAAATCCTGTATAGCGATAGTGGTCATCCAGGCAACAGATGTCCATACCCCACGTCAGGATGGATTCCTACATTGAACACACTGGTTGACTGTCTTGAAGGGTGTACTGTCTGTGGCACGTCTCGTATCTCTGTAGTGTTGTAATAGTGTTCTGTAGATAGGCAGTTGTCCTGCTCACACCACTGCCGTGTGTTTGTCTCCGTCTACCTTGGGACAGTAATATGCTTTTAGACTGCTCACTCTCCATACAGTCCCTATCGGCGTCTTTGCCTATGCTGATGATGTCATCCACCTAGAAGTATGTCTCTGGGAGTGCTGTGTTCCAGTAATCTCGGTAGCGCGTTCTGTAACTGCATAATGCTGTAGTGTGATAAGGTAGTTAGGTGTATGTTCGACTCCCAGCCCTCCTGCCGTGTGTGTGTGTGTGTGTGTGTGTGTGTGTGTGTGTGTGTGTGTGTGTGTGTGTGTATTTCCAGCTGCCTGGAGACAGAGTAATGCTTTTAGACTGCTCACTCTCCATACATTCCCTATCGGCGTTTTTGCCTTTGCTGATGATGTCATCCACCTAGAAGTATGCCTCTGGGAGTGCTGTGTTCCAGTAATCTCGGTAGCGCGTTCTGTAACTGCGTAATGTTGTAGTGTGATAAGGTAGTTAGGTGTATGTTCGACTCCCAGCCCTGCCAAGTGTGTGTGTGTGTGTGTGTGTGTGTGTGTGTGTGTGTGTGTGTGTGTGTGTGTGTGTGTTTCCAGATGCCTGGGGACAGAGTAATGCTTTTAGACTGCTCACTCTCCATACATTCCCTATCGGTGTCTTTGCCTTTGCTGATGATGTCATCCACCTAGAAGTATGCCTCTAGGAGTGCTGTGTTCCAGTAATCTCTGTAGCGCATTCTGTAACTGCGTAATGCTGTAGTGTGATAAGGTAGTTAGGTGTATGTTCGACTCCCAGCCCTGCCGTGTGTGTGTGTGTTTCCAGCTGCCTGGGAACAGAATGATGTTTTTAGACAGCTCAATCTCCGTACACTCCCTATCGGCATCTTTGCCTTTGCCGATGATGTCACCCACCTAGAAGTATGCCTCTGGGAGTGCTGTGATGCTGAAACCCAGTAGCGCATTCTGTTACTGCGTAATGCTGTAGTGTGGTAGACTAGACAGGTAGGTGCTCGATTCCAAGGCATGGCAGGTGTGTGTGTTTGGCAGTTATACCCTATGTGTTGGTATCTGTGGGTGGCTAGCTGCGCGTGTTTTGTTGCTGACCTATATAGTGTCTACAGCCCGCATATTCTGCCAAGACACTGGGTTGTCAACACATACATTCACCAATAGGTCTGGTGAGTAAATGTCAGCAGCCCTTCTCTTACCCTTAATACAGTCTGACCCTTGTGACACAACAAAACCCACTTGCCTTGATAGTAACAACACTACATGATGCAGGTGGCACATGTAGTGTTCTTTTCATTCCTGTCTAATGCTTTGCTGTCATGTGGTCCGCTGTTGTGATATAAATGCAATATCTACATATGTGTGTACATGTATATGTATGTATATATATATATATTTATATATATATATATATATATATATATATATATATATATATATATATATATGTATATATGTATACATATAATATATCTGATATATGTAGATATAGAGAAATAGACATAGATATGAACATATATGTCTGGGGACATCAGCACTATTGAATGTTTGTGCCGGATGATCTGTACATGATAACCTCAGATGTATGTATATCTGCCATGGCGTAGTGGTAATGCACATCATCTGTTGTGTGCAGGGTCCTGGGTTGTAGTCGTGTTGACACCTGTTATTTTGTTGCTGGGAAGACCATGGGACATCGAACATGGTGATAGTAAGGCACCTGTTACCAGTTGTGTACAGATCTGAGCGACACTAAGCAGTGGGTTATTAATTTGGAGGTTCGGTATGGGTCATATAATTTTCATTAGAAGACTATACTATGCAGATGAGGTTAACAATAGTGTATCCCATTTATCCCCAGGGTGTGATGCAGATCCCTGGAGTGTATGTGTGTGTTAGCCGGGTGCAAGGCTAGAATATAGTTGATAGCATGGGAGGGGGGGTCAGGCATACTGTACGTACATTGCAGAACTGTGCCTCTGGAGTGCTCCTGCCTTAGCACGCCTAAGCTAGGGGTGTGTCTATACCTGCCTGGTGACATTGGGAGGGACAAAAGCAGTAGTGGGGTAGTCAGGGTGTACAGGCTGCACAAACAGGTGATGATCAGCACAATCAGCAGATGACATGGCCAGCCTGCACCTGAACAGTACGGTAATGTGAGCAAGCAGCATACACATAGGTTTCTTCTGCACTCTACATCACTGGTGCATACCTGCGGGGACATTTCACAACACAGTCCAACCAAATGAGAAGGGCTGCAGCAGGCAACATAGACCAGCATGTGCAGGAGGCTGAGGGCGGTGAAGATGTGTATGCTGCCGAACAACCCTTACTGGGGTGACATAAGACTTTATAGACCCAGGGTAACTTACCAGGGGCTACATGAGCTGGGGATGGTGGAGCACTATGGGGTGGACAGAGACCTCCTACAGTGGCTTGTTGACCTGTGCCTGCCACACCTGACACATCAAACAGGCCAAGGAAAAATCCATCACAGTGGATACCATGGTATGTGTTGGCCTAGGTATACTAGCCACAGGTACCTCATACACCACAACTGGGGATATCATGGGGATCTCACAGGCATCTGCATCCAGAGTATTGCAGCAGTTCACAGACGCCATGTCAACACATGCTAGTGAGCACGTACATGTCCTCAACACATGTGATTAGTAGACCAGCAATATGCATCTCTTCAACCACATGGATGACTACCCTGGGGTACTGGGTGCTATAGCCTGCACACACGTACACATCAAAGCACCACCTGGTGAGCGGGGTATGGCCTACAGTCACTGCAGGGGCATACCCACCTACAGCTAGGCCATATGCGATGGCCAGGGCATTAGATTGAATGTGTGTGCTGTCTGACCTGGAAGCTATGATGATTCCGATATATGGCTTCTGACACAGCTGTACCACACCTTTGCCTATATGGACATCCCCTACAGTTTGCTAGTGGGGGATGCTGGGTAACCACTGGTGTTGTGGCTGATGACACCCATCAGCAATGCACACACACCTGAACACTCACACCATAATGAGGTGGATGCACAGGCAAGACATATAATTGAGCATGTGTTTGGGATGCTCAGGTCATGGTTCTGGTATCCGGTCACATCCGGTGGAGCCCTGCAGTATTCACTAGCTACATGCACACAATTTGTTATGGTATTTGCTATGCTACACAATCTGAGCCTGCAGTAACAGCTGCAGCAGGAACAGCATGGGACAGGGCCACACGGACCAACACCACTGCCAATGCCTGTACAGGCACAGTGTGACTTAGCAAACGAACTACCTGAGCGGGGCCCAGTCGGCGAAAGGCCATGCACAGTATGACCTGCCCTTGGCAAAGAGGCAACACAAGGCATATGCACTGACACAGCAGGTACCCATGGATTTCCCTTCTCTGACCCGCACACAGTACAATGGATGCCAAACATGACACTACCTGTGCTCAGCCATGTATAGGAGGTGCACTGTGTGCATCCGACATAGGAGGCCCTCCAGCAACGTCCTCAGGTCCAGAACACCCCCAGGGTGCGTCTATCAACCTAACAATTGGCAGTTGTATTAGAATGTGTATTTACCCATTACTATGATATGTATGTGAGCATACAAGAGACTTTTGTGGCCGAATGTTAGGGCAGCAGACAGTACACTTCCATAGTGGCACCATGACATCTGTAGCACATACGGGGGGGGTCACAATGGTAGCCAGTAGTACACAGGGTGTCCTAACCCACTGCAGATTATGGGCTGAACACCATGTGTGTCCATGCAGCCCACACACATTCCATGCAGCTGGACAGGTGTGGACCAATACAGACAAATGATATACAACGGCCTATGGATATGCCCAATGAATGACCTCAACCCCCAAAGACACCCACAGACTACAGCAGGCCAGGCAGTTTGCTGTAGGTTGTGAAAGCTAGGACATCCAACACCACTATGCTGGTATTTAAAGCTGGGATCTGAAGTACACTGGTATCCCTCCAACCAGCAATTTAGGTAGGTCCACACACTGACATGGAGTACCTGGCATACCAGTACAGTAGCAGCAGATGTGTACAACTGTCAGCTGTGCCCCCCCCGTCCAATCTACACATGTGAGAGTCATGTGCACCACCCACAGTGCTGTGTAGGACTATGGATGTGGTTGGATGTCCCCCCACACTATGCAGACATGTAGCAACTGTCAATGCCACATGACCATTAGCTACCCTGCCGACACAGCATGACAACCTGTCTGTGTAGAACGGAGGGGTCAGCAACACAGTACTGACTATCTGGACATGTGACACATGCGATACAGTTGACCATACTTGGCATGCTCACACACATGATGGTATGACGGTAATGTCGGTCAACAACATGCGTAACAGTCATACTGGGCATGCTCACACACAGAAACACAGGACGGCCAGGCATGCATACACCAGTGGTCCGGACATATCTGCCAGTACATTGCTATACTGTTGGATGACTGTGCTGTATGGTGTGTGTGTGTGGTCTATTGTCTGTACATATGCCATGGTCTATTGTTAATTCACATGAGCTATGTGTGCAGAGTACTGCTACCAACACATGAATAGGATGGTTCTTTATTTGCGGACAGACCGACGCCTTTGGATACGGACTGGGTAAGGCACATTCCAGCAGGTGGGAGCAGTTGTGCATGGGTTTGCACAGTGTTAAGCACTGCTGACCTCTGGTTACAGCACCTTATACCCGTTTAGACTCCACATTTCTTTGACAGTGCACTACTGGCATACTAGTAGGCAAACAAACTTAACAGCTGCTCACTCCCCGACAGTTCTGCTTACATTTGTCACTCACGCTGGGTGTGTGCAATCCCTTGTGATATGTATTACATTGGACTACATGACTACAGTATCGGGTATGTCTAACCATTTGGCGACGGCAGGCATTCGACTGTACGGACTCGGCGGTCTGTCCAGTGATGTAATCATATTATATGCGTGTTCCTCATACGATCTACTCCCATCTCCCTGATACATGGGAACCGATACTCTGCAATGCTGACATGTGAATATTATTTTGTTAACGCAGCTGTCCACCACATCATGCTACTGCATACCTACTGTACATTTTCCACCTTTCAGATTGCACGATGGGAGACTGTAGGAGTAACACCTTTCCCACTTTGCATGGGACAGTCCCTCATTAGGCATATGTCATGTGACAATACTCTAGCCATTGCAACTGTCCTGATTAGGGGACATTCTCATATTCTACGTGTCTGTAGTGGTTGCTTGTTACAGGTCTTGTATACCTGACACGTCGATATGTTATATGTAGTAGCATAAGCAACTTTACTGGTGCTGGACTACACTTTGATTTGTGCTGATATGTATATTTCTGTACTATGCATGGCTGTAGGTATGTTCTGCCTTGGTACGTCTGACATTTCTACAGAGCAGGTCCCACTTTGGCCATTCAGAATGGTGGCGGCCCTATAGATCCTATATGTAGAGCTATCACATATGTCAAGGCAACACATACCCACAGCCAGTAGTAAACTGACTACTTCAATGGTTTGCATACGTTAAGGTTATTCTTGTAGTATTATAATTGCTAATATTGTTTCTTATTACATGTAGCTGTTTCTGATACAACAAATTAATTTCTGACACCACTACACACAATATATGGCCTCCTTCCCGAACTCACAGGCCATGTGCCATAACATTCATTTTGCAGGACACAACTGCCCAAACGGGTGTGTCCCTCAAAGGCGTACGGGTGGTAAACCTCATCTATTATGCTATCATCTACCTAAGGTGGTCAGCAAATTATGCACTTTCTGTCACTAGATGACCTCACATACCAATGGGGGAGAATGAACACTGCATCAGGAACACTGCATAACACCCTGTGGGACACATTTAGATGATTGGTTCTATTAACCAGACACATTGACAGTCACAGGGCATATGTATTCATTCACGTTTGTCAAGGTACATGCTGTTTATGACTCATACATGTTGTCATCTGTCATTACCTGTATTCCACCACCTGTCCACCTAATATCACTA